>NW_010400466.1:0-1784 GCF_000710305.1 Buceros rhinoceros silvestris | reverse complement strand
CAAGAGCATGGGGGGGGAAAAAAAAAAAAAAAAAAAAAAGATGCAGACTGTTTATTGCAGATCCAGACAAAAAGCTGAGAGAAATAATCTAAACATTGACATTCTATCAATTAAAGAACTGAAAATTATTACACTCTTCTTTCCTACACGCAAATATTTCATTTTAGGTCACCTGTAAGTGATGCTTAGCAAACACACAACCACCTCACTGTTCCCTTTTCTCTCTGATCTGAGAGATACAAAACTGGGAAGGAAATGCAGAGAGCTGTGTTTGAAAATATGGATCCAAGAGTCTTCTGCTTTATTATGAAAGAGAATGAAATAAAATGTTGTGTTTCTAAAGCTACAGAAAACAAGAAGCAAGAATTTATGGTCATATTTTTGTATTTAAAATGGAGTGCATATCCATCAAACCAAGAATGAATTAAATACACCAATGACTACACTGTTTTTAACCTCCATCGACAGCTACATTGCTTACTGACGTCCTCGGGTGTCTATTTTCTCATGTTGGTATTATTCAGAGTGATGTGGAGCATCTTTGGCCTTCATTTCAAAAGAAATGGTGGAAGTGACAGAAAGCAGAAATTCACAAACAAGGAAGCACAGACCTATCTAAACATGTGAATCACAAATACCCATCTTGAATAAAAACTTCTTTCACTGACTTCACATTTTACCATAAAAAAATCCATATTTGTTAATACAGGGAAAGGAAGCAAGGAGAGACTCAAAATTCCTATATTCTGAAATAGTGTTTGGTCATCACAATGGAACTAAACAGAGAGATCTGATTTTCCTAAGTAACTCTCTAGCCCTTTATTTAAGTAATAGGAAACTTGTTTCTAACATCAGGAAAAATAAATTACAGGTGTTATTGCAGAAGAAGATTATGTGCAGGCATTTCAGTATTTAAGAGGGAAAAGAAAACAAAAAATTTAAAAAAAAAAAGTTTTGGGGAAGTCACATGAGCTATATTTTTTTTATCCATGTATACTTTTGAGAGGTGTAATAATCTTTGTTCAGAAGAAGGTTTTGGTTTTTTAAGACTGCCACATCATTTTTACTTATTACTCTATGCAAAAAACGCAGATACCCACATTTTGAAAGTAGAAATAAAGTCAAAATAATGTCTTCTATTCCAGGCAACAAAATGGGAAAAAGAAAAACCCTCACAGCTGCAGCAAGGCAAGGCTGGCCTAAGGTGGAAAAGGCATCTGAGTTGACATTTGCTGTTAAAGCAGGGACAGAGGTCAAACCCTGCTCGCTGTGCAGCACCCTAGAGTCTGTGGAAAACTGGCAAAAGCAAATCCCAAATCGAGATTTATCAGCCACGGCCAGGCTCAAGTTCACTTTGGGTTAAAAATACTAACTAAAGAGATAACGCATCAAAAGGGAACCGTATCTCTGTTACGTGATCTGAGCATCGGGCTTAAAGCTCTTGCCCCCCGATATTGCCCCAGAGCGCGGTGTTGGGTGACCGAGTACCATTACCCCTTTCGCAGCCTCCTGGAGACGGCCGTGCCCCACGCTGCAAATAAAAGTAAACCACCAGACCAAGCGCTGGCCCGAGCTTCTGTGCACAGATTTTATTAAAAACTTCTCGTTACAGAGCCTAGGAGCGTGTTACAGAGCCTAGGAGCACCCCACATACTCGTTTCCATCACGGCAAGGGTTCGTTTATTTATTTATACAGCGCACTCGGGTCACCGGGGAAGTGAAACTCTGCGGGCGCGGAGCGGCGGGCGCAGGGGGCCGGGGCGGCCCAGCAGGAGGGCTGCCCG
>NW_010400465.1:46079-46295 GCF_000710305.1 Buceros rhinoceros silvestris | reverse complement strand
CGCGGTTTTGCTTTAATAATCGGCTCGCCCCATTGCTGCGTTCTTTTTGAGTTAGTTTTTACGAACTTTCAATGGTTACCGGGGCGTTGGGTGTTTTATTCTCTTGCGCGGTTTTGCTTTAATAATCGGCTCGCCCCATTGCTGCGTTCTTTTTGAGTTAGTTTTTACGAACTTTCAATGGTTACCGGGGCGTTGGGTGTTTTATTCTCTTGGGGG
>NW_010400465.1:28272-45865 GCF_000710305.1 Buceros rhinoceros silvestris | reverse complement strand
GGTAAGAAAAACATCCAGGAGTGCCGTCTGGTTACGTATGAACCCTCGGTGGTTCTATAAACCATGCACAACCGGGGCAAGCGGTGAGGACACCGGGGAGGTTTTCCTAGAAGTATTTTGAATCCTACAGTAATTCCAGCTGCAAAGGGACCTCAGGAGGTCATCCGGACTAAATCTTTCCTCCTCTGCCCAGCCTTGTGAAGACTTGGCTATTGAATCACAGAAGCACGGGATATCTCATCAGGTGGCCTGTTTAAAAATAAAAAACATAATAATTAAAATAAATCCCTCTCCTAACTCCTATTTTCCCTGTGGAGGTGTAATCACTGGGACTGCGAGCTCTCATCCTGAAACAGCAACTCGGTGTCCTCTCCCAGTTTCCCCGCCCTGGAAACATGGTCGCACAGGCTTTCTTACCCATCTTTCTGACCGCGGATTTGTCGAGGCGCGTTAGCTGTCGCATGTACTCGGTGCTTTACATTGCTTCTACATACCTCTCCAAAAAATGAATAAACGTGATGGCTTCATTGTGCTTTCACTTTCATTTTCTGCTCCGCTGTTTCTCTGAAAGCCTTTGATATCAGAGTTTGTATCTCTGCGTTTTCAAATTGCAGTGGCATTCACATGTAACTGGAACCCAGTGGACATGCTTTTTATTCTCACCAAATTTTCAAAAGAGAGATTCAGTTCTAACTTCAGGGACCCGCTGAGGCATATCTACAGATCTCTTGCTCTTGTAACTCCTGTCTGAGTTGTTTTAATTGATAATACTTCAGTAATACTCTGACTGAAGAGGAAAACGTTAATGCAATGGAGTTTTCACACTTAAAACTCAGATTTGCTGTGGAATGAGACTACGGAAGATGTTGTGGCATAGGTCGGTTTAGCAATGGCACTTTGATGGGATTGATTTATAGCCAAGAATTACATCATCTCATTTGCTTTTAACTTTTATTAGGGTTCTGTGTTTTGACTCTCCATCTGAAGACTCCCTCCCTGTGCTATTTTCTTTCCCACTTTCTTTATGGGCACGTTCCTGCTCCCATTTCGTGCCTTTTGTTGTCTTGTCCTGTGCATCGCCGGAGGAAGCGGATTACCTTGTTTTCCCTCACATCTCCTTGGTTTTGATGACTGATAGCGGCATCAGCGAAGAACTGCAGCGTCGGTGTGTTGGAGGAGCAGAGCTTTGGTTACCTGGAGCGGATGCAGGGCTTTGGCTGTCTTCGGGGCTGTGTTTATTTTCTCTTTTAACAGCTGTGTGTCAGATTTGGAGCCCTGCTGGTTTTATTGCACCTGACTGAAGAGGTGTCTTTGCGGGAAAACAAACGTGTCGATTTGTACAACATTGGTGCAGGGACTTGTGTGTCATCTGGTTATACCACTTTATCTCAGTGCGTGTTTATTAATTCACTCTGCCACTATGTCGAGGGGTTTGAGGTTCTGTTTAAAAGATTTAGACATTGCTCTTTTAGCTGTAAGATGACCTTCAAAAACTGAAGCAGGTGTGATAAAGCAGTGCTTCCAGGCGGTACTATCTCGGAGATGTACTTCCCTGCTGGTACTAGTGAGGTGCTAATTTTAACTTTTAAGCAGCTAGCAGATTCCCTAATGAACATTTGGCTTTTTTGTCTTTAATACAATTGGCTGATCTGCTTGTGCGCTTTTATTAGATGTTGGGAGAAAGAACTGGGGAAAAGAACAATCCAGCCAAGAAATAAGATGTTGCCCCACCCTGTCTCCACCAAAAAACTGCTCCAACATCTCTACGCAGCATGCTGAGGGTATGAGGATGTGCCTCTCACACTACTGGAGGCATCTCTCTGCCTGGGATCAGTTTTACTCTAACCTGATCCCTTCAAAAATACAGGGTTGGGTACTGTAGCTTTGGTTGTGCTTTATTACAGCTTTTGTGCCCGCGTTTTAATTTTAGCTACAGAATCTTGGAATCAGCCTTGATGCCTGCATGTATGCGCCTTCTGCAGCGGGGCGAACTTTGTAGGCTTTGTGTCAGTGTTTTTTAAGCCTAAATTTAGGCTGCTTTAGTAAGTGGCCTGTAAATCAATTTTTTTTAGGAGTGCACATTGTGGTTTGTAATTTTTAAAGAGCAAATGGCGACTAGGTGAGGGAGGAGCATTTATTTTGATGCTGGCACAGACAGCTCCTCTCTCTTTTGGATCTCCCCCCCTCCAATGCATTTGGACTCAGTCACATAGCAGTGAAATGCTTATAGTCTTCCAAGAAATTCCAGAGATGGCAGCAGATGCTTATTTAAATAAATCTGTCTTGGCTCTGTGATGCCAAGTCTGTGGCGGAGCTTCAGTCTTTCAGGTACGAGGATCACTAGAGCAGATGTTGGACCGGGATGTCACCTCCCCGGTCTGCTGCTGTAGCAGCTCGTGGGGCCATCCAAGATTATTTTTCATACGTGTCCACTCACCACGATCCAAGTTCATCCATCATAAAGTATATTTACTTGCTTTTGCTTTGTTTCATTCTTATTCACAGAATAATTTGCCACCTTCTCATCTTTTTTTTTTTTTAATTTAGCAGAAGACAGGAGAGAACAAGTTATTGTTTGACCTCTTGCTCAGTTTTTCATTCCACTTCAGGTTCTTTCCTTCCTGGGGGTACATCCCTTTCCTTCGCCATCAGTCTGTTCTTTCATTCCTACTTCCAGTCACATTTACCAAAAGTTTGGTGTATTTGGAGATTTCAGCTGCTGTGAATTTATGTGAAATAAGCTCCACTGCAAAAGTTGTTGTGATGCTGTGCCTTAGCAGAGCCTTACAGGGGTTTTGTTTTCCTGAAGACAGAAATTGTTCTCAACTGGCTTCCCATTAACCTTTAGACCTTTGAAGTCATGGAAAATAGATCATCACTTTGACTGCCCATGGACAGACTGGCAGTTCAGCTGAGTGCGATGCTGGGGGATGTGCGGTGGGGAACTCCTGTCAGAGAGCGTGGAGAGGATAAAGATAGGTTCAGGGGAGCTGCTTTAATACACATCATAATTCACTCAGTTTATAGATCTGTTGTCAGTGCAGCCCGAAATACCCTGAAGATTCAGCTCGAGCTCTAGAACATACTGGATTAGTAAATGGAAGACCAAACTGGTCAGCTCCTTCTGCGAGAAGACAAGCTGCTGCCTCTCGCTTGCCTTTCTTTGTGAAACCAAAGACAGTAAATTTTTGTGGCGTGCAGTGCTGAAATAGTTTGGTTTTGAGAAGACCACGGTAGGTTGGGATGGAGGGAGCTTCAAGTAGTGTTTGTGGAAGGCTGGGCTTGGTAGAGAGCTGGGAAAGAAGCTCTTGGAGGGTTTCTGTGCAGAAAGCATTCCCAAACTTAGGGGTGAATAAATGAGTGAAATTAAAGTACGGTCATTTTGTTACTTAAATTTGTGAGTAAACCTGTGTAAGCCTTCGGGCCTCTGGCAGGTGTCCTGGCCTTGGTCTGTAAGGAATGTGATCGCTGTCTTCATGGTTGCAATCCCCGCGTTCCCCGTCAGCGGGATATTCCTGTCGATGCTCTGGGGAAAGTGCTGCAGTGGCTTCTTGGTTTGCTCTAAGAAATTGGGAACAGACAAACCCCATGTATTTAAAATCCATTTTGAATAACTAGGTTGATTTTGGGAGTGTCTGGCTGAATTCGACACCTTTGTGGCTAAATATAATCTAGCAAAAGCAGCTGGAAAAAACACTCGAGCAATGGGAGTTTGGCTGCTGAGGTGGTTTCTGAAAGGTTAAGCAGCTAAATTGAAGGAAATCACTGGCTGAACACTTGAAATCAATGATAATTTTAACAGACTTGGCATGGATATTCCTAGGCTGAATTTTTACCACTTAATTGGACTCAAGTACTGGTTTTTCCTCAGCTACAAAAACAAGACAAAAGAATAAGCTGTTTTCGTCTTTCAGTTGGAAAATACGAGCTGGTGAGAATCAGTCTTCTCTTGAGAACACTGTGAAATTGATACGGTAGAAGTGTCCTGCCTGCCGGTGCATTAAAATAAAGATATTTTTAATAGTTTGTGTAACTTCCGTGTGGTATTGAAGATGTGCATCTCAAGTTAGGTGAGAGTTTCGTTCTTAAAAACACAATCCCAGGGGTTTTTGCGTTAGCGTGGAAGTGCCTGTGGGCTCGTTTGGTGGCTGAAGCTGACCGAGGAGTCTGGGTGGGTTTGTGAGCAGACTTCACCTACCTGAGCAACTGGCTGTCAGAGGCAAATACCACCTTTCAGTGCTAATGGTATTCATGCAGTTCAGGTAAAATATCGACAGTGACCTATGACGTGGATACACAATTTGAGGTTTGTGTCTTAAAAGCACATGGCAACGCTTTATGTTGCAGTTCTTCATGGAGGAGAGACGTCCTTACCTCGGGTCTGTTGAGTTTGGGTGCTGGTTCAGTGCATGCCAGACAGTCTGTAGGAGCTGGAAGGCTTGGGAAGCTGGTGGACATGATTATTATTGACAAAATGCTGCTGAAATCATGTTACGAGTCTCTCTTCTCAATCTGCCTTGATATCTTCAAAGCCATTCTAGGTCATCAAGCCGTTCTAAGACAGAAGCGGTGCTGAATGTGGTGGGGTCTGTGTGTGGGACAGGGACTTGCAACCCAAAGGGGCAGCAAAAACTTTTTCTCTGGAGGGTGAAAGGTGTTATTTGACTTGGCAAATGCAAGAGGGAGCTGTCCTCCAGAGGCATGGGCTTCCTGCTCTCCTGGATTCCTGTGCTTATCACAGACATTGAGAACTCCTGCACGAAACCCTCCCCTCTGCTGTGTTCTCTTCAGTCCCCACGGCTTACCGTGGGTTCTTCACTTCCAGATCACCATCTCATCATCACGGTAGTTCCACCTACCACTGCGCGGTGTCGGGTCTTAGAATATTTACTATTTCTTCACCCTCTGGAGAGTGTCCCTACCTCTTCTTTAGATTTTCCTGCTGTAATAATGAACTCTCAGAATATTCTTCTGCAGTTAATGAATCATTTCAACAGCTGAAGGCAACTTGAATTTTGATCGAAGAGTACAAAATGCAGGTGGTCTGTGTCCGATGATTTTAAAGGTTTCTTCCAACCAGATGATTCTGTGATTCTTCTTAGCTTATTTCTCCATTTTTTTCAAGCAATTCGCCTTGTTGGCAATTGTGTATGTTCGGATGAAACCTTTAAAATTGGACGTAATTTCGTAGGAGCCTCTCAACCTTTTCCGTGGTGAAAACGTATTGAATAAAATACGTTTGGACTGCAATTATTACTGTTATTATTGTCCCTTAAAGGAAGGAGAAGAGAATTCCTGGCGTAGTTAGTTGTTAAAACTCCCTTTGAAGTCTTTCCAGTGCACACCACTAGATGGGAGTGCTCGCTGACAGATGGTTACTGGTAATGCTGGCCAGCAGAGTGGCTTTCATGGCTGATTTCACAGCCTTTCCAGAGAACAACCTTTTCTTTGCTGATTATGCCTTTTTTTTCTTTTAATTTCATTTATTTGGGAGTTTTGGGTGGATTTTTTTTCCCTCTGGTTCATCTATTTTTATTGTTTAAAGGATTTTAGAGAGCACCAATATGTCTGTAATCCTTAACACAGTGTGGGACTATGTCAGTTGGATTTTTTTAGGTAACGATCACAGGGGAACGGGAAATGTAGTTAATATATTTGTATAAACATAGTGCTTGGGGGGTGGGAAATAAATCCAGATCCTTAGAGAGCTGGAGTAATGGCAAATCTTTTTCAAAACAGAAATGAATTGACAGGATAAACGATTTTAGTAAATCAGTTTCGCTTTCCAGGTTCAAATCAAAAGGGGATCAGGAGGATTTTTAATAAATTAGATGTAACAATATTGCTCAATCTTCATATTTTTCTACAATTATGGTATTGCTCTTTCCTGCCACTTCTATTAATAGACACATATTTGAGATGGTTTCTTGTTCTGCTTGATAAAATAACTTTTTCTCAGCATGTTTTGAAAATGTATTTTCTGATTTATTTATGTGCCGTTTTCCTTACATCACAGAGTAGCTTAGGTTGGAAAAGACCCGTAAGATCACTGAGCAAAGAGTTATAAAACTTTATTTTTTATCTTCTAGTTGGTCGAATTATGTTTCAGCTCTTCTCAGACATCTGTCCGAAGACTTGCAAAAACTTCCTTTGCTTGTGCTCAGGTAAGTAGTGAGCTTCTAATTAAGATTTTTAATGTGTCTGACAATTACTATTAGTTTATACAGGTATAAACCACAAAGCTGGGGATTAAGAGGCAACGTGGTGGTCCCTTAGAAATCCTGGGATTGTTTGGTGGCAGAGAGGAGAGACCAGTGAAATCGAAGCACCTGCAGAAGACTGGGTGTGATGAGATGGTTATTGAAACAAATCTGATAGTCTTATGCTTTAACTTTAAAGTTCATCATATCAGAGCTCAAATCCCAGATATTTTTTCTGAGGTCTGTTTGGTGATGCTGCTCCTTTCTATTCTACTTTCTGATTTGTTTTAATCACTTATGCTAATTAAAGAGCATTATTAAAGAGATACCTGGGGAAAGACTGAGGATGGAAAAGAATGGTACAGCTGTCATAGAAAAACAGGAACTCGTTTGAAGTTTATGTTAATCAGAATAGATTACAAAAGGTAAGAAAGAAAATGCAGTAGTAGAATATCCGTTCTGTAGCTCTGAAGGGTTGTTTAAATCCTTACAGCAGCTTTGCTAGGAAAGAGTTGGGTGGAGAGAAAGGAAGGAAAAGGTGTTGGGGATGATGAGGAATGAAACAAACACTTGTCACAGCAAGATTCACTGGTAGAACTTCAGTCAGCATGAGCTCCTACCAGGTGTATCTTCTGGTCTTTGCAAGAAGCCTTTGAATCACTGCAGATGTACTCGGCAGCATCTCTTTCTGGTGCTGACATCTTCTTGTAGCCATGTGCAAGGTCTGTGCTCGTCGAAGTGGTGTGTAGCTGTGTGACAGAGGGGATGCTGTCCTGTTCTGGACTGCATCGTCTATGTAATGGGGTATCTCAGCAGCAGACTGAGCATTTGGGCGGTGCATTCCCGTTGAGAAGTGTGGTCTCACTTGTCTCAAGGCAAGGTGATACACCCTGAGAGAAAGCTGGAGACCGGCATTGGAATACCGTGCCCATCGTCACGCCTGCTGCTCCCTCCACGTTCTCTGTGAGGCAAGCCAGGATGGTTTTTGACAGAAGCAGACGGAGGAGGACAGGGCGATTCTGGCTGCCTCCCTGCAGCCTGGCTTTGTTGTCAGGACAAGACCTGGCTACTGCAAAAGAATATTGTCTGCTGGGACAGCAGGAGGCTCCTTGCATTTAAATTTAAACACCTGGACCTACAAACAGGCATTTGCAGGGCTTCCAGCAGTCCACTTCTTGAATAAGCACAAGCCCATCTGCTCACGGACACTGCTGTTGGGCACCTAATGCAACAGATCTCAGACTGGGTTGCAGTGCAGGGTGTTAACGGGGCGTTAGAGCAGAGCTTACCTGCCAGAGGGAGAAGGGCACTGTGATACAGACCCCGGTGTCGGGCCCTCCTCAGCTAATGGGTTATCCCTCACAATCCCTGTGCGCCTTCTCCTCCACCATCCCGTTTCCAAAGGGATTTGCAGCATATGAAAACTGCTTAAGCAGGAAAGGTGCAAGGAGATGGGACTCAAAAACAATTATTTTTTTTTTTTTATTCAGGAATATTTTATATCATATATTATTGCACGTTGAGAGTGGGGGGGTCCTGCCCCTCTGCTGCGCTCTGCTCTGGGGAGACCCCCCTGCAGCGCTGGGTGCAGCTCAGGGCTCCTCAGCCCAGCAGAGACAGGGAGCTTGTCACTAGAGTCCTCAGCACAAGACAGGGACCCGTTGAAGCAGATCCAGAGGAGACCACAAAGATTATGAGAGGGCTGGAACACTCTGCTGTGAGGACAGACTGAGAGAGCTGGGGATGTTAAGCCTGGAGCAGAGAAGGCTGCGGGGAGAACTTAGTGCAGCCTGTCAGTGCTGAAAGGGGCTGCAGGAAAGGTGGGGAGGGGCTTTTTACAAGGGCATGTAGTGGTAGGACAAGGGGTAACAGTTTTGAATAACAAAAGAGTGGATTTACGTTAAATAATAGGAAGAAATTCTTCCCTGTGAGGGTGATGAGACACCAGAACAGGTTGCCCAGAGCAGCTGTGGATAACCCCTCCCTGGTAGTGTCCCAGGCCGAGTTGGTCGGGGCTTGGAGCAACCTGCTCTAGTGGAAGGCAGGGTGTTGGAACTAGAAGTTCTTGGTGTACATTTGAGAATGAGTGACACCGTGCGGCTCTTGCAGCACTTGGCCCCCCACCATTGGCCAGCAGCTTAAGTGTTTTGTCTAAGGTGTCTGTGGCTTAGACAACATGTGGCTGTTTTGTGACTTTGCCCACAGCTGTATTGTGCACGAAAGGAAGGGAGCATCACGAGAACCCCCATTTGTTGTGATAGGGACTGTGATACCGTAAGAAAGAATAAAAGAAGAGGCAACAGCTTCTGGCCGTGGTCTAAACCGCACCTCTCACCTCACTGTACCAGCTCGGTTATCTGGTTAAGTGCAATGCAGGATCCCATTCTGCAAGGGGTTTATCCATAGCCGGGGGGGTATGGTGAAACACAACCAAGAAGAGAGGCAGATAATCCTTGGTTTGGATTGATGACAGGATTTCCAGTGCTGTAGCAAAGAGGGAAATGTTTCAGGCAGAGGGCACTGCATGGTCCAGAACTTACTGGTTAAATGTCCTCTGACCGAGTGTCACCATAACCTGTGGTGGGATGAAATGGAATGTTGAGTTATTTGTCCCATCTTACTACGAAATATTTCCTGCACGTGTGGTGTACGTGGGACTTTAGCTGTTGCACAGGGTGTAATTAGCTATGACTGTTAATTGCCGTGTAGCGCCAGCTCCCCTCTTGTTGGAAGCCCAGGTTGGTGGCTCTCTCTGTTGCTTGACCGGACTTCTTAGGAAATCTCAAGCTTAGAAAGGATTGACAGGTACCATGGCCTGGCTTGGCTTCTGCTGCTGGCTGAGAGTGGCCCTGGTACCAGCACAGGGTTTGGAGGATTATTTGGGGTTTTATTCCCCTGTTACGATTCTCATTCAGTTCATCCCGGAATGGTTCTTGTATCCACAATTTTGTCCTGTCCTGTTGGTCCGTTCAGAAATGGGAATCTGTTTGGTGCAAGTTTCATACCCAGGTGGTGAGGGTTGGTGCCAGGCAGGTTGGCGTTGAGGGCTGGCCTGGCACTGTCATGGGTTGGTGAAGATGTGCCACACGCTTGGAGTAGCCCAGTCCCACTTCCCCAAGAGCGGAATGCATTGAAACCGAGTTGAAACCTGTTCTGAGCTCGATTTTTGTCCTGGGATTCAGCTGGTACCTGCAGACTGTTTTTGTTTAACCCTCTCGCAGGCGAAAAAGGAATCGGCAAAACGACGGGGAAGAAGCTGTGTTACAAAGGCACCACGTTCCATCGGGTGGTGAAAAACTTCATGATTCAGGGTGGGGACTTCAGCGAAGGTAAAATCGACTTTTAAACCGGAAATGTTTTAAATGGAGCACAAGTGTTATAACTTAGGTGGTTATGCTGTAACTTCAGGAGAGGCCAAGAAGATATTACAATGCTGTGAAAACGCCCTGTCTGCTGTGAAGTGCAGCGTAGATCGCCCATTTCTGTGTTAATTTTTGAAATTTTACAACGTTTCAGCCAAACTAGTATTTACTTGGGCAAATGCGTTATGTTAAAGGAGAAAAAAGCCCCTGGCTGGAGTTGGTAACACCTGTTGACTAAAACCATTCAAATCCAAACTGGTCTTAACTGCTTTTCGCTGGAGTCTGCAGTAGAGGCAGCACCAGCGATGCCGTATTGCTACAGGGAGGTAACTGTTAATAACAAAGCAGGAAAGTAATGGAGAAGTCTCTAAAAAGAGCTTCTCCGGGAGTTTTTACACCATGTTTTGGCCTGTTGTTCTTCCCTGCCATACCTGCCCTTACCAAAACGAGTATCTTCTTCCTCGTGCCCTGAAATCTTGTAGCTGATGAAATGGGGAATACCTCGTTTTGAGAGTCGGGCAGAGGGAAGGATGCCTTTAACACTGCTCCTTTCTTACCTCATCCCTTCTCGTGGTCTCTCAGCTGCTTTGAGCTGGCCAAGACTGTTGGCAATACCTCTTTTTCTTTTTTCTTTCCTTGCTGCTCTTTTTCTGTCTGCTGCTGCTTTAGCAAGTACCGGTGAGGGTTAGCCTTGGAGCCTGCTGCAGACTGCCCAGCGCTCCGAGGCACCGAGGCAGTCCGCGTCCCCAGTGGTTTGAGTGTCACCAGGATAAGGCACGGCTGCGACTTTTTGTTCAGGAGCTTGTGCTCACCTACTAGTAACTGGCAAGACTATCCTGGTTTGTTACGAACTGGTGGAATGTTACTGCAGCTTTTTTCATGGCGAAACGTAAGGTTTAATTCATATTCTTTCATGCCTAGGTAATGGCAAAGGAGGTGAATCTATTTATGGTGGCTATTTTAAAGGTAAGAGGAAATATGTCTTTGCAAATTCTTTATTCAGTTCTGAGATAAACAAGTCTTGATTCCCAGCTACTTAATGAAAACAGGTCTACTTATAGATCACCTTTTGCATGAAACTAATGTTGCATGAGAATTCTTTTGATGTGCATGACTTTCAGATAATTTTGTTTGGGTAATATTTAACTTTAACTGACAATTAATTAAGGCTAACATTATTGGTTAAACGTGACTTTCAGCATGGAGGTTAGGCAACTTTATTCATTGATAAACTCCTATCTTCCTGCCTAAAACTGTCAACATATTCTTTTGTTTATAGAGAATGTGGTCTTTTGCAAAATGAAAAGGTAAGAGACAAAAGCTCAGTAACACAAATTCAAACTCTGTTCCCTTGTACCCTCCCTAGTAAATATATAGACAACTGATACGTCCGTTTGTAGATGGGTATCTGTGTTGCTTGGAGAAATGAGGAGTTCTGTGTCTAACCTTTCTGAGGGTTGATGACTTGTTCTGAGAGAGAATCCGGGTGTAATCCCCAGCCTAAACCATTATTTCTTCTTCCGTTAATGCCCCTTTCCTCCCCTGCCCTCTTCAAGGTTTGTATCCTTACTGCTCGTTTCTACAAGTGCTCTGGCTCTGTTTAGATACTACACAAGTTATGTTACCTGCAAAGAAATTGTAAATAAAATGTGCATTTACCTCTTTTTAATGTTGTTGGAAGGAGAATGGTGAGTTTTGAAGTATCTGTTTAAAGACACACAATTCTTTCTAGCGAGAAACCAGGTAGTTCACGCGGTGTTGAGGTGTGGATAAATTTATGTAGGTGCGTAAGAGCCCCCGGCTCGGTGTGGTTGGGAGTAGCTCTGCCCTGGTTAAGTGTGTGTCATTAAATTTGTCTCTCGCAGAGACGTAGTTTGGCATGGCGTATTACAGCCTCGGTCCAAAGAACATCTCAGATCCGTTTTCTCAGACATTACTAGGGCTCATTTCTGAGGGCGGCGTGTGCTGAACACGCTGCATTGTACTTTGATACCTGAAACATGCAAAAAACAGCTTTGAAACCCTAAAATCACTGCTTTTAGCTTTGGAAAAGAACTTCAGAAGATCCGGTTTTATATTCTACCGTACAGCCAGAAGTCCTCTTTCATTCACTGGTTGCAGGAAGAATAGCCCCTTTCATTCCTCGTTTGGGGGTCTGGGGTGTGCGTTTCCCTTGTGCATTTTGAGGCCTCCAGTTTGGAGTGGAAATAGGTGGCTCTTTCAGTGTCACCTACCAAGGGAATGGCTTTTTCTCTAGCCCTTTTCTAGCTGAGCTGCATGCTGGATAAATCACAGTATCACGTGTGTTCAGTCCCCTTCTAGGGTGTCAGTGAAACTGCCAACCTTGTTCTTCCTCAGCAAATGCTGGTTTTAAATCCAAATCTGTGAGAATCTAATTTACTGAAGACACTAATAATGGCTTCAAGTTTTTGTCATTAGAAATGTTTGCTCTGTATCTGAAAGGTTAAGAACAAATGTTTTCTGTCTCATAACTGCTACTGGAACTTGTGAGAGGTGTTTTTCAACTTGAATTTTGTTGGTGTTTTTTCCCATTCTGTTCATCTTTCTTCTTCAGCAGCAGAATTTCTCCTTATAGAGTTAACTAAGAAAATTAGACCCGCGTTTCTCATCAGGGAAAATCTGACAAACATGTTTTTTCTTCAAACAGATGAAAACTTTATTCTCAAACATGACAGAGCGTTCCTTTTGTCAATGGCAAACCGAGGGAAACATACCAATGGTTCCCAATTTTTCATGTGAGTAGATGGATCACGCCAGTCGAGCTTTTTCTTGAGCAGAGAAGCGCTGTTCATGAGAAAGATGGTATTGGGAAATTCTGTGTAACGCTGTTACCTGCCTGCTTTGGGATAGGGCTCAGTGCGAACCTGCAGCCGCAGAAACAGGAAATACCAGTGATTGCAATTTGCTCGTGGCATTTGTTTGGGTTAGAGCTGGTACTACCTGGGTGTTCCTCATCCATGTCTTTTTACCCCCAAAATCTGGCTTGTGCACTGAGTTCTTAGTGCCCAGAAAACAGATTCTTTGGCTTTGTGTGCGTGCACCAACCACGTTTTAACAGATTATCTGCCCGTTACAACGTTGTATGCAAAAGGGAGGGAGCTCTGGGTTTGTGTGGTTTTGCATGTGCTCTTCAAAATGTGATTATTTACGATTTACTTCTGGGGGTTTTGTTTTGGTTTGGGGGTTGTTTTTGTTGTTGAGGTTGTGTTTATTGTTTTGGGGGGTTTTTTTCTTCATTATTTTTATCTTGGAGTGTTCCTGACATGCTTTTCCCCTATATTGCTGCATAGTTCTGTTTACTTGCACATACACCAACTACTTTCGTACCAACGCTATGTGAAATCATGTGCTGATAGTCAGATTTTTCCTTCATTACCTTAAAAAAAAATCCATTCTAGAACGTAGCCCTAAAACCCACATGGCTCTACCCTCAATAAACACTCAGGTCTGATATATCAGGGTCTTCTGGTTAAAATACTTGTGTTCTAGGCTCAGTGTTTTTAAACTTTCTAATTTTTATGTGATTATTCATCCTGTTGACTCCCTTTTTAAAAATTGCCTTCTGTTACCGTTTAACAGTCTGTGTTTGGAAAGATCTGGGTTATAACTTTGGGCTTGGGCTGGGAAGAACTTTGTGAAATAACACTGGCGCTTTCAAAAGTCAATTGTAGTGTAGAAGAAAAGAACTTAACTAGAAAACCTGTGTTTTCTTTGCCATCTTTCTTGGGGAATAAGAATGAATGGCGCTTCCCTGGCTTCAGTAATAGAGTAAATTGTCCTTCAGAATCTTTCCTTTTTTTTTTTTTTTTCTTCTTTGCCTGAAAAAGATCTTCAGTATGATACGACGATGTTCAGATAAGAGACATTTTTAGGTCTTTTCCTAAAGAATGCCCTAAAAATGGAAAATGAATAAGAACTGCAGAGGAAGTCTTTCACAGTTACCACTGTCTTGACTTCCTGTAGAGAGAAAATCTGGTGTCAAAAGCTTTTGTTGCCTTCAAACAGATTTTAGATGTTGTGCTTCCTTATGGTATACACATCGATATGGAGAACGATCTCTCTGCAGAATACCCCCGTGGCTTAACACGCTCGCTGGAGGCCACCGGTTTGCTATTTCCCACTCCCTGACTTGGCTTTTGCTTCTCTTGTCGTGATTTTCCATTTTTAAGCTTATCTGAACAATATACATGAAAACTTAATGCTGTCACATCAGTCAAGCAGCTGTCATTGAGGGCTCTAAAGTTTCTTTTTTCTCCTGTCTTTGATTCAGAAGTCATCTTCTTTCCCCTAGGCTTGGTCGACTCAGCTTACTCGTTCAGTTAGAGTCACCAGACAGAAACCCCTCATCTCTGCCCACGAACCAAACCAACCCATGGCTGGGCTGGATGCTAAATTATAATTTCCACGGGACAATAAAATGACCAGTATTTAAGAGCACTTTCATCAAATACAGAAGTATTTGGAAAGATGCAGATTTCTTCCAAAATCCATTTTTTTCGTAAAATCACTGTACAGAGTGTTAGACGGGGAATTCAGGCAGCGGAAGGTACCTAAACGCAGTCATTTCCGTGTAAGCTGGCTTCATCCCAGCTGCCTGAAGGAATCTGAAGCTGGTTTTGGGGCCCTGGGGTGTCCCGCCTGGCCGTGAGCTGCTGGAAGAGAATGTGGCCGTTCTGAAGGTCCGGTGTCTTACCCCCCTGCCGGTCTCATGGGTGTCCTGTGATGTCTGAAATGGCACCAGCCTGCCCCAGTCAGGCAAGTGCGTGCACTCCCGGCATAACTGATGAGGTTGAGGTGGGCTGCTGTCAGCTCTTGAAAAAGACTCCTGTGACCCTCTTGGCCAGGGTTTTTTTTTTTTCATTTTACCACGTTCCCACCAGTGGCAGCTCCAAGACGGGAAGTGCAAATATGACGTAGCAGCCACGAGCCGCCCTCCGCTGCTGGAGGAGCAGCAGCCAGTGGGAGGGTGAGCTGAGCCTTCTCCCTAGGTCCAACCAGCAGCCCAGGTGCCCACCTTCCCTTACTACAGCCAAGTTTATGCAATTAAGCTTAATTCCACCTTGGGCCTCCTGTAGGGCAGCTGATTCTGGGGGTGAAAACATGCAGTTGTGGAACCTGTACAGGAGCCACTGGGGCTGCTGGAAGAGACGTGTGATACGTACACAGGCAGTTCCAGAGTCAGGGTGGTGGTGGGTAACTCAGTTTACAAAGTTGGGTGAAACGCAGAGTGCAGCAATCTGTCCTTCTGGACAGACTGGTTTTAATGGTGCTTCCTAACTCGGAGAGTTTGAATTTCACGATTCAAAGCAGGAAGCGGCTGCTGAAGGTTTTATCTCAGCGGTGTGTGACTTGGCTTTAAAACACCGTATGTTCCAGCAGCCGGTCCGGCTGGGTGACATTGTCTGATTTACTTCAGGGAACATCCAGCTTCTCTTTAATAAAGTGTTTGCTTCCTTTAAGCTGAAAGTAAACGGTGTTTCTTAAAAGAATGCTCAGTTCTTCAGGAGTTTCTCAGTAGGAAAAATGCTCTTCAAATGGATCACCTGAAAGTTGTGCGGAAGGCAGTCTTCAGTGGCAGCCTTCAGGGCTTTTTTCATGAACATGTTCAATTTTATTGATGAGATTCATAGAAAGGGGAATAGTTCATCTCCAGCTGAACTTCTTTAGGCCTCTGTTCACATTTTTTTACCCATAGATAACTTCAGTGATGAGAACACTCTATTTCTCTGTTGCCCACATCTAACACAGCAGATGAGGAGAGGCAGTACATTATTTTCTTGTACATGTTTGTCCAATTAAGGCTAAAATAATAGCAAGAATCCTGACTATAACACTTGTGCATATTCATCCTAAGGGCTTTCCCTGCTCACCGCATCAAGTGACCGGTGGAGAAACTGCTCTTTACAGGAAGTCATCAGGCAGCCACTGTCTCTGGTGGACTGCCCTAACAAACTGGTCACAACAAGACTCTGCAATGCCCCAAAATTGCTAAAAGTTGAGCTATAGTGGTCAGGTTTACTTGAAACAGAAGCTCCAGGCTCATCTTAATATAAAGAAGCATCTACCCGGGCCTGAAGTCATCAGCTTTCTTTTGATTCATCAGGAATTTCTCTGGTGTGAATGAGCTTGAATAAGGAACAGCAGGGAACTGGGCATGGAAAAGACAGTGTAAGTATTGTTAGGGAGCTCCAGCAAGGCCAGTCTGAAAAGAATGAACCTCAATTAAAGTACCAGCAGAAACTGGCAGGGGGTAGAATAGTCACTCAGAAGTGTGTATCTGTAGTGTCAGAAGTGCTGTGGGCTAATTTTCTCTACTTATTCTTTTATTCTTGCCTGTATCAGAGTCACAGGATGTTTAGGGAGGATGTTTAGCGAAGGAGGGGTTCTGGTTTTTGTGCACACCTACTTTAAATAGACGAAGTCTTTTCACACGGGTCTAAGAGACGTTCCCTGGTCTGAAGAAACGCATCTTGTGGAACTCCAGCAGGAAGGACACAGAGACCATTCCTCTGTAATTATCTGAAATAGCAGAATTTCGATTGTTTCCACCCTGAGGGACCTGCTGTAGCAGACAGGGCCCATGTCTTCAGGTCCCTGATTTAGAGGGAGGGGGCCTGTTCTTGGACAGTCCATTACTTGCTGGGTGATGTTCTTCCCGAGCAGCGTGTTCTGCTGGTCTGCCAACGGGCTCTTGTCTCTTTAGAGCAAACTCCCTCATGCACGTGGCCATGCCCAACCTGCTAGTGAGGAAAACTGCAATACAAAAAAGGTGTGAAAACGAATATATGAAGTACTATAAAATTCAGGAGACTCCTGATCGAGGAGAAAACCAGAAGTGCCTGTGCAGAAGGAAGCATAAAGGAAACAAGAGGAGGCAAAAAACCCAAACCAACCTTTTGGTTGTCTTTGGGAAGTTTTGTGTAATAATTAGTTTATTACCTATTTAGCCGTGTAATTCACTGTGTTACAGCTTAGGGGGGTCCTTGGTTGGGTTCTTTATCAGTTCCAGTGCTTGGGAGTTCTTGCCCCTGTATTCAAAAGCTCTTTAAATCCTGAGGCTGTTTTGCTGTTGCTGATAAATCTCTGGGGGTGTTTTTCCATACTGAGGGTATTGTTGGATTAATGTGTCTCTCAAGCTCTGCTTTTTCGCTCAAAACTAAATAGCTTTTTTTTTTTAAATATGGTTTTAATGTGGTGCCCTGCCCAGTTACTAAATTCAAACAGACTAACCACTTGGATCTGTTAACTGAAGGATGAAATAAATCACGAGGACTCTTGTTTTGATTGTACAAACGATTTCTCAATGTTACCAGCTTATTAGAAGTGGTTCATTTCTAAATCTTTTTTGTGTCCCAAATGAGGTATTTTTCTCATCAACAGTTAATTTTTTTTTACTGTCAGTGAAACACCTTTGAGCTAATTATTGAACAGTCGACAGGGCTATGGAAGCCTGAAAATCTCAAATGAAAGGGGTTGCTGTTGCATTCTCTTTGAGCAAAGGTGGTGTGTGTGCACTTAGCACCCAAGCAGGTCCCGTGGGCTTACTGGAAGGTTCTCTAAAAGCCCAGCCCGTGCAAAAGCATCCACAGGCTGCTTTTACGTGTGACAGGGAACGCACAGATCATTCCCACACTCAAATATGCAGAGACATAAGTAAGAACTAAGAGTTTATTTGGGTGGGGAGGGGGGAAGGTGGGTAAGCTCAGCTGATAAAGCATTTTGAAACCGTTGCTGGTGCTCAGAATTATTCCAGAGCAGAAGTACGGTATTAGCTGGTGCCTAAGTTTTGTCTTTGCATCTGCGGTGTGATTGTTTTGCTGTAATTCTGAACACGAGCAACCAAACAGCAGTGCACAGAGCTGAGACCTATTTTGCTTCGGTTCAGAAAAGCTTCGTAATACGAGGAAGATGTCAGCTAACCCTGAAATGTCTGAAGCTACAGCCTGACTTAACACCTTTCGTTTGTCAGTCAAAACAGTTGAGCCGCCGGGGTGCCGTGGGCTTAGGGCT
>NW_010400465.1:22604-28183 GCF_000710305.1 Buceros rhinoceros silvestris | reverse complement strand
TGGGGTCAGCAGAGTGTTCAAACACCCCCGGAACCGCAAGCACGTGAATAATGAACCCCTTGCAATCCGTTATTCATCTGCTTCAGGTTGTGTGTGTGTGTGTGTGTGTGTTCTGAGGCTGGGTGGAGACGTAGAGGGGAGCGGGAGGATTCTCTTTTCTCACCCTTTATCTCTGTGTATGAAGCAGGTTATGTCTATCGGTGTCTTTTGGGGTTTTTCAGGAGAACTCCCTGTAGTTTTCAAAGTACCTTGTATTCTAAAGAAAATTTAGAGCCCTCTTTTAGGCATCCTTGTTCTGCATACAACGTGATTAATATTAATTTTAAACTTGTATTTATAAAACGTAGACTCAGTTTTGTCTGAAAATGTATTACAATTTATTTCTGCCGTTTTTGTGTAAAATTTACAGAAACAGTGTTACATCGTGCGCTCCAAAGGTAATGTCTCATTCCTCTAAGGCTGTGTCCTTTCCTTTTCTTCTGTTTTTATCTTTCTTGTTTTTCTGCTCATACTGTTGTGTGCATTGAATCCTTTGTTAGGACTGAGGGTGTTGGGGGTGGGGTGGGGGGTGAGAACAGGCTTTTATCAAAAAGATGCTTTTCTCTTCAGCAGCGTTTTAAACCAATTTGCTTTAAACTTGAGTAAAGAAAGTCCTGTGAGTAACTCAGCTAATATATATTATAAGGCAGATTTTGAGAGTTTTAAATGACAGCAGTTCTAGTAAAACATAAAAATGTTTTAATAAAAGATGATTTGGGGGGAGGAACTCACCATGACTCTGTTCCTACAGTGCAAAGGCAGTAAGTAGCTTTTTCTCCTGAGTAAGTTTTGAAGTCAAAGCAAATGGTCAAGGAAGGAAAGGCAGAGCAGACGCAGAAAACTTTGAAGTGCTCCTTTGAAGCGCATGTTTGCAGAAGAGATGTCACGGTACCCCCCTGAGGTGGGAAGACTTTCCAGAGCACGATGAGGAGTTGGGTCCGTGAAGTCGCCCAAGCCCTTGTCATGCAGCTGAAAAGTTTTCTCGTTGGACAGTGCTGTTCTTTGTGTTTTCACTTTGTGACCAAGTAAACGAGAAAAATCCTGTCCGGCTGCCAGGGAGAAACCTCCACGTGGATTTGAAGCTACCCCTTTCTCTTTTAGTGAGGACTAGGCTAGAGGAAGTCCATGCTTAGGGGGTTTGCTCATTTGGAGCACGCGACCACAGCGGTCCTGTCAAGTGTGGTGCAACCTCATGCTGTTCCTGGCTGATCCTAAGCCCTAGGTCATGCTTAGCAGTTTCACTGAAGTAACCCACTTCTGTGTCTCCACCCTTTAAATCAGCGTTAAAATTAAGCCTGCTTAAACTGTTTCTTTAACATCAGGTTGTTAATGCAGTTAATGTAAAGAACTTCAAAAGCTGGGAGAGTTTTTCTGTATGGAGCAGTCAGCTGTAGTAGGGAAAAACAGTGCCCCCCACCCCCGCCCTACTACTGAGAAATCAAATGTCATGTTGATGCATTTCCCTGCATTAAACCAAAGGAGTTTTCTGTTTTATTTAGTGCTGCAGAAGTGGAAGGTCTGGTAGGCATTTGGAGCTTAAAAAAAATCATGAGTGTAAACACTCCTGATTTCCCAGGTCTGTCTTCTGGCCCACGTCCCAGCACCGCAGTGTTCTGTGACCTCATCGCTCAAGACACCAGTGAAGAAAAGAGCTTTAAAAGTAGAGTTTTATCTTAGCAGTGAAGAAGTGGCTTCGTTGTACCTCCTCGGTGTTACTGTAGATTTAGAACAAAGCATCGGTGACTGATGATTTATTTTGAGGGCTGTTCATCAGAATAAGGCTAGAAAGGTGGGATGGTGCCTGGGAAGGAGCGAGGAAGAATGGTTTCGGATATTAAAATAACTTTAAATGCAAATTATCTTGACTTCTATTTTTTCTTTTCTTCCCCAATATATGAGATTAAAGCAAGTTCTGATGACCCTTTCTGAATCTGTCCTCACAGCAAGGTTCCCTGTGCCGCATTCCGCAGGCTTTCACTTGTAGAACATTTAGGGTAGCGTCCCAAAACGTAGCGGGGTTGCGTTTCTCCTTCAAGTTAGACAAAGCTCAGCGGGGGAAGCTGCGACGTAGGGAGGGAGTCGGTGCTTCTCACAGGAGCAGACATAGGGGAGCGGATAACCTCTGCTCCGTGGGGCTGCTGGGAAGCCGACGAGCTGAAGCGCGAGAGTCTTGATGGTTAAAGATAAAATGCTGCTTTGTGTTCCCAGTCCTCAGGCCAGTCAAGAAAAAGGAGAGTGAGAAAGGGAGGGGAGGGGGAATAAAAGAATCTTATCGCATATAACTCTTTGTTTAAATAACCTGTGACTTTGTAAGAACCCAAAAATTTCAGAAACGTTTAAATTCCGTTAGTTACCCAATATTTATTGCCAGCTTGTATCTCCTCTGTGATTTTAGAAGAACGTTAGCAAGTTCTATTTGTGCTTAAAGACACATATTGCAGGTTGTTTATTGCATGCGAAAAGCGGTACTTGGTACAGCTGTCAAATCTGCAGTTAGCTAAACGTCAAACAAATTTCGTTTAGAACTTTAAAAAAGCCTGTGTATATATAATCTGTAAAGCTTACTCAATTCCATGTATGTAACTGGATTTTTTCACTTTTTTGTCTTACCTTCATCTCTTTTTTTTTTTTTCTGTACCATTCTCCTCTTTTACTTCATCTGAATCCCTGATTTTATTTTTTTTTTTACCATCTTGCTGTTTGTCAAACAGAACAACAAAACCTGCTCCTCATCTCGACGGGTAAGAACCCTTCAGAGTTTCTCCTGTGATGGCTAAAATTTGAAGGTTGTAGATCTTTGCATGTTCTGTTGAAAGTTGACAACAAAGGGAAACAAATTCTTAATTCTGTGAAAGACAACACAGTAGAAGAAGGTTCAGTTCTATCAAAATTTCATGTGGTGGAATCTCACAGATCACAATCGTTTTGGTTGGGAGAGACCTTTCAGCTCATCCAGTCCAACCGTTCCCCTGCACTGCCAGGGTCCCTGAACCATGTCCCTCAGCTCCACACCCACACACTGTGAAACCCCTCCAGGGATGGGGACTCCAGCACCGCCCTGGGCAGCCTGGGCCAAGGCTTTATGACCCTCTGTGTAAAAAAAAAAAAAAAAAAAAAAAAAAAAAAATGCTTCCTCATGTCCAACCTCAACCTCTCCTCAACCAGCCCAACTGGAGGCCGGTGCCTCTCATCTTGTCACTTGTTCCTGAGGAGAAGAGACCGACCCCCACCTCACTGCAACCTGCTGTCAGGGAGTTGTCAGAGCCAGAAGGTCTCCCCGGAGCCTCCTTTGCTCCAGCCTCAACCCCACCACGTCCCTGAACTGCTCCTCATAAGACTTGTTCTCCAGACCCTGCACCAGCTTCCTGAAGCTGGTGAAAAACTTGGAAGGTCTTAAATGCTGACATAATTTCTTTAAGAATGGGTGCTGCCCTCAGTCCATAAATCAGTGAGATGAAAAGTCCGGTTTAATATATTTGGATAGTGCTCTCCTTTGTGGCATGTTTCTATCCCCAAAACATGTTAGTTCCTGCAAGTAAAAGTTCTGGGGCAAATGGAAGAAGGAAAGAGAAATGTGGCGCACTAGGGCAAAACTGGAGGTTCCTTAATTACAGCTTAATTCTAACAATTTGTACGCAGACCTATAAATGCTCCTTCTCTGGCGAAAACTCCCTTCTTTGTCAGCTTTATATTTGCACTCGTGAGCTCTTTATCACATAAAATTTTAAGAATAGAAGGATGGATGAGAAACAATGGTCTGTTTGCCCGGCCCGTGGAGAAGAGAGTAGAGTGTCCTTAAGGGTTGGGCTGGAGCAGACCCTCTGCTTTGCGGTGTGTGAAATCTTGGCATCATTGTAAATCTAGAAGTAATTAAAAGCCTATTTTTAAGTTTAAATACATCTAAATTTAAGTACATTTTAAAGAGTTGAATGTTGACTTTTTAACTCTGAAATTCATCGGAAAATAATTACAGCAATATATAAACGTTTGTGCTTCCCAAATATTTCATTTCTGCAGCGTCCATGTTGTCTTTGGACTGGTTATTTCTGGTTTCGAAGTAATAGAACAAATAGAAAATCTGAAAACCGATACCGCGAGCAGACCCTACGCAGACGTACGAGTTATTGACTGCGGGGTGCTCGTCACAAAACCAGCAAAAGATGGTACGTATCCCACGTACCCAAAGCAAACTGAGCTGTTTTCAGTGAGTATAAAAATCATATCGATGTCTAAAAATCACGATGGTAAATCTCTAGAATCTTAACGAGTTCTTAGTAGCCTTGAAAAGTTCAGTGTTGGTGTGGGCGAGGAAGGCGCAGCAAGGGAAGAGGTTGTCTGACCTAAACCTTTGTGCCCTGGAAGGTGTGTTAGTTCTGATTGATGTTTGAGGTTGATGTCACGTACTCAGAGTAATCGCAGCTTATTTTTCCGAGTTCGAAAGTTGGCGACACAAACATTTGCTTTTCTGGAAGCTGAATTTTGTGCCATTTCCTCAGGTTTATTTTAAGCTCGTGTCATTTTAATGTATGTGCTATATAGTCAGCGTAGTTTTCCTTTTCATGAGAACTCATAGGGAATAAATGATCTTAAATGTGAGTTTGGACAGTTGCTGTACGGGAGTGGAGTGTTACCAGTTTGGGTTTTCTGCTTTGCTTTTGACTTTCCGTAAGGATAACATGGTTATTCATGTCCTTTAGAGGAGTTCAAGGGGATGGATAATGTCAAAGCAGGAAGAATGACGAAGCTTTAGAAATTAGAACTACACAACTGAGGCTGCGACTAGCGCTTTCTCAAGCGTGTTTTATAACCTGTGTGTTGCTTCTTAAAGAAAAAACATTTTTTTTACTCTAAACAGTCTATGCTCGTGGGGGTATTCTGTTCCCAAAGGTGTGAATTCAGTGCCATAACCAAAATACATTTTCAAATGCATGCACTGTAAACTTAACATATCTCTTTTAAGCTCTGGAGAAGAAGAAGAAAGTCTGTTCTGACTCGCAAGCTTCAGACTCCTCTTCCAGTGCGTCAAGCTCTTCAGAAACCTCATCTGAAAGTGAAGCTGAAAACGAAAGAAGCAGAAGAAGAAAGCGTAAAAGAAGAGCTAAAACCAAACAATCCAGAAAACGAAGAAAGGAAGAGAGGAAGAAAGAGGATCCAAGGTGCAAGCGAACCTCAAACCAAAGACGGTGACTAGTTTCTTCAATTTAAGGGTTTTGGAGAAATCTGAGAAATTCTAATTTGTTTTCTTTGAGTACTGAAGAAATGAATATGAAAATGTTTCTTCATAGAATCACAGACTGGTTTGGGTTGGGAGGGATCTTTAAAGCTCCCCCAGTCCAACCCCCTGCAGGGAGCAGGGACATCTGCACCCAGAGCAGGGGGCTCAGAGCCCCAAGGGCCGACTGACCTGGGATGGGACCAGGGATGGGGCTGCTCCCACCTCTCGGGGCAACCTGGGCCAGGGGCTCACCACCCTCAGTGTCAAACATGCCTTTATTATATCCAGTTTGACTCTCCCTCTTCCAGTGTCATCCCTTGCCCTG
>NW_010400465.1:15302-22496 GCF_000710305.1 Buceros rhinoceros silvestris | reverse complement strand
AGACCCAGCGGAACAGCCCCTCCCCACCTTTCTCACAGCCCCTTTCAGCACTGACAGGCTGCACTCAGGTCTCCCCGCAGCCTTCTCTTGGATTCTGATGCTTGATTTTTATAAACAAAACAAAACCAACCCAACAAACAGAAAATCCCCTAAAGCTGTGCTTGTCAGGTTTTCCATCAAAGAGTTTAATATCTTTGCAGACAGAAGCTGGAGCAGCTTTGAAATGAGTCAGTCTCAGCAGATTGGAGTGTTCAGCCCTCAGTACACCCATATAGAGTGATTTGTCAGGCAAATAAAGGATCTCTGATATATATTTGATTATATTTTTAAAATACTTCATGATAAAAGGCAAATTTAAAGCAAAATTATTCGCTGTGAAGCGAGAACTGAACCTTCTTCCCAATAATAACACACTGTCCTTTCCTCAGCCTAAGATGGGTCCTTAATGAAACGTGTTTTGGTTATTAAACCATCTTAAAGTGCGATGCATCGTGTGGGCCTGTTCTGGCATTCGCTTTAAAAAGTGATGTTTGTCAGTTGATAGTTAACTTGGATTTACCAACTTCCTTTGTCCCCGTAGCAGCCTTTCTGACAGGAGCGATACCACAGAAAAAGCAGCCGACGTCAGCACAAAGAGGGACAAACCTGTGGTACGTCCTGAAGAAATTCCCCCGGTGCCTGAAAATAGATTTTTGCTGAGGAGAGATTTGCCGGCGGTCAATGCAGAGCCTGAGCCGTAAGAACATTCTGCTTTCTTACCGTGTTGGCTTGCTGGAAACCATGTATAAACCTTTCCCACTAACCTCCTAAACGAGGTAATTTACTGTCCTTTTTACAGTTTTCTTTCTGATGTTCCTTACAACCCGTGCCAGGGTTTTTCAGTGAGATCTGATGGATTAATTTCATTGGTCCTTAAGGATGATGCATGTTGTGACCTTAATCTCAATTCCAGATGATGCAAAAAAAAGGGAGGGTGGGGAGAGAGGGGTGAATAATTCCAGCATAAATTTTGCCCTGTCAGCCACAGCAAATCCTTGATGGTGAGGGAAGCCTGGGGTTGGGAGACGTGATTCTTCACAAAAAAAAAAAAAAAGGGAGGGTGGGGAGAGAGGGGTGAATAATTCCAGCATAAATTTTGCCCTGTCAGCCACAGCAAATCCTTGATGGTGAGGGAAGCCTGGGGTTGGGAGACGTGATTCTTCATCTTTCTTCAACTGAAGAAGAAACTTTTGGTTCAGAATCAATCAACCAGAATTTTGTGACCCACCTATGATTTCTGAGGGTGAGAGAAATCCTCTTGATACAAAGGAATCATGAGCTTACAAATTCCTTTCAATACGTTTTGCGCGTCTACTAAATGGCAGTTTGTTTTTTTTTTCTGTCAAATCTCTGAGCTTTTGGACTCAATGAGCTCAGAGATTACGTTGCCAGAGAGCTCTAAAATCAGTTTGGTTGGGTTTGGGTTTAATTTCAGTTAGTGGTGTAGTCTCACGTGACTTGACTCATGTTTCCATGAGTAGCTGGTTTTTTTCAACCATTACACAAACTGTAAAAAGGAGTCTGAATTACCTCTCGTGGCTTAGCAAAGAAGGGTTCAGAACCTCTGGTCTGTAACTGCTGAGATCCTGAAACTCTTCTCTGTGGCGTTTTCATGATTCGGGCACCAAACACAAGTTAACCTCTTCAGCAAAGCCACTTCAGGAGAGCGCTCTGCCGGGCAGAGCGAGCGGTGATGTACAGGTAGAGGCCATGTAGGCTCCACGTGGATTTGCCTACATGGATTTGCCCTCTGTTGCAAAACTCTTGTGTGTCTTGTCTTGTTTCTGGGAGAATTCACTGAATTCTTAGTTTTGCCATCTCAAGATGAATATTTTGCATGATTAAATCAAAATTAGTTTAAGTTACTTCTGTGGGTTTTCTTTTTTTTCTATGCAAGCTCATATTTTACTAATTTTAATAGGAAGCGTCTTGATGCTGCGCCAGTTCTGGCTGACCAGAAACCATCAGTCTCGAAATCTGGACGCAAAATTAAAGGAAGAGGCACAATAGTATGTGGCAAATCTTTTGGTTGTTTATTTTTATTTTCTCACCCATTATCTGCCCTGATTTTGAGCCTTGAATGTCCTTGGAGGCTTTGTGTGACCCTTTGAACTATTGTGGACATGTGTAGATTCCAGCCTAGGAGGTTGAAATAATTATTGTCGGGTAGTTCATTTCATGTTGTCTCATTTTCCATCTTTCTAGTTACTGTCTTTCTGTAAAGATTATTTTGGGAGACATGTACTCCTCAGCTCCGAGAATCACAGACTGGTTTGGGTTGAAGGGACCTTCAGAGCTCCCCCAGTCCAACCCCCTGCAGGGAGCAGGGACATCTGCACCCAGAGCAGGGGGCTCAGAGCCCCAAGGGCCAACTGACCTGGGATGGGGCCAGCGATGGGGCTTGTGCCACCTCTCGGGGCAGCCTGGGCCAGGGGCTCACCACCCTCAGCATAAAAACATTTATTCTTTCTAGTGAGTCTAAATCTCTTCTTTTGGTTTAAACCCATCACCCCTTGTCCTGTCACAACAGGTCCTGCTAAAAAGTCTATCTCCATCTTCCTTACAGGCCCTTTTAAGTACTGGAAGGTCACTACAAGGTCTCTGGATTCCAGGATGAACAACACCAACTCTCAGCCTGTCCTCACAGTGGAGAAGTTCCAGCCCTCTGATCATCACTGTAGCCTCCTCTGGACCCACTCCAAGAGGTCCATGCCTTTGTGGCTGCTCCCACCTCTTGGGGCAGCCTGGGACAGGGGCTCACCACCCTCATGGGGAAGAATTTCTCCCTTATATCTCATCTAAATCTCCCTCTTTCAGTCTGAAACCAACACCCCTCGTCCTCTTACAACACTCCCCGATAAAGGTCTCTCCCCACCTTTCTCACAGCCCCTTTCAGCACTGACAGGCTGCACTCAGGTCTCCCCGCAGCCTTCTCTGCTCCAGGCTGAGCCCCCCCAGCTCTCTGCCCTCTCCTCCCAGCAGAGGGTTCCACCCTGGGATCATTGTTGTGGCCCTGAATCTTCAAACATAAGAATAAAATTATTTCTCTTTAAAGATTGAAATTAGTTCAGACAGATTAGATCTTATGGCTCTTGTGAGACCGAAGTAAGGAGAAGGGAGAAGAGTTTTTACTCTTCTTCACTAGTTGGATTTCTGTTAGGCATTAGAGCTGTAACACGTAACAGGAGACAAAGCCCTTTCTACAGCGTCCGCTGTGTGTCCAGCCCCTGGAGAGGCACATTGCCTGTCCTCCCCGGGCTCAGGTATTTGCATCTACTGCGATTTAGCACACAGCATTTGGGAAACCGTAAACCAACCCAAGGCTTGGACCTGCCGACTGTTTTTTGCAAGTGGAAGTCCTTAACAACAAAGCAAAGTTTATATGTAGAGATCAGTACCTGTGGAGCTAAAGACGCTTCGTTAGAATGGCGTTAATTGAGACCGCTCTGCTTTTTCTGATGGGATAGCCCCTGGGTTTGAGGAGTACTTTTCTACTGATCCCCGCAATGCCATGATTTTAAGCCACAAAATTAATGGCTTAGGTGGCTGCAGCGTGGGCTGAGGTGTTGTAGTGTTTGAACCTCGTCCAAGACCTGGCGTTAAACCCGACAGCCGCCTGTGCTGCGTCCCGCTGCTCTCGTGTGTATTTGACACTTGTGATAGCCACTGAAGCCTTCTAAATGGTTTGAAATATTTCTGTAAATAAAGACTTTTGGAAAAGTAGCTTAAAGCTGAGTGGACTTGGCTTTTGCCAGGGATTTGGGTGTCTTGGTCTTCATCATTTTGGCACCCCCTTGGCAAAATTCAGAATGAAAACCAGTAGTATCAGAAATAATCTAGCACTGGTTGGAGAAACTCGCTTTGCTGCTGCCTCTGATAATCTGATTAGCACCAGTTTCTAGCCAGGGTGAGCTTGTTTGATGTTTTTCAAAATACTCATTCGTAGTTTTGAATCCTCTGAGGTTCTGAGAAAGTCCTGAGTATAACACAAGAGATTTAGGGAGGTCCATGAAACCTTTGCAACCTATTATGTGCCGTTTAGCTGTAAAAGCTGGTTTTTAAGAAGTCATTCCTTCAGCTCAAAGGACAGGGAAGCTCCAAACCTTCATGGTGTGTTATCTTTATTTTTTATACAGCCGGGATGTCTTAATGGTTTCTGCCTGTAATTAACTGAATAAACTAACACATGCGGCTTTCTGGATTGTTTTTTTAAACTGGCTTCCCATTTCTGAAGAGCAGTAACCTTTGAAGTAGGGCTTGGCTTTACTCATGCAAGCAGTTAGATGTCTGCTAACTGAAGTGAAACATCTGTGCTTCAGTATCCTGAAAAAAAAGTTGGTTATCTGCAGTGATCACGTTATTCCAAAAGGTGTTATGTAAAGAGAATCCGTGACCTTGTCCTTCTGTGTTTGGGTTAGTTGTTCTCCAGCCTCACATGTGAGATACGCACGTACAAAAATGGGTGGTTTTGGCAGGAAATGTGGAATTTGTGTTTTCTTCATGTACTCTCTGTGTGGATAACATTGTCTGGGTTGTGTTATCCGTGTGAGAAGCCCCGTGTATTTTCTATCCTCTTTTAAAGAAAAAGACATTATGCAACTCTCTTTGTTTTCGCAGCGATATCATACCCCACCTCGATCGCGGTCGTGTTCTGAATCTGATGATGACGAGAGCAGCGAGACCCCTCCTCACTGGAAAGAGGAAATGCAGAGATTGCGGACGTACAGACCTCCCAGTGGGGAGAAGTGGAGTAAAGGCGATAAGTAAGATCCTCACTACCGATTTAAAATGTCTTGGGTTTTCTTTACACAACCTTCAATAGATTGTGTAGATGGACCATATCATAGAATCATTTAGGATGGAAAAGTCCCTTAAGCTCATGAAGTCCACCCGTCCCCCCACACCGCCAGGTCACCGCTGAACCGTGTCCCTTAGCCCCACCTCCACATGGGTGTTAAATACCTGAATTAAGTGTAAATATCCTTGTGGTTAACACATTCCATTGAAACTCCAAAAATCGGAAGTGGGAAGCTCTTAGAGCCTTTCTGCTTTGCTGATGTGACACCTGATGAACACACACTGTAAAGCGTGAGGAGAGTTGTTTTGGGAGGCACCTCTTGGATACTTAGTTAAGAAGTCATTAACTGACCCGCCCAGTTTCCTGTTGCTTTCCACAGAGCCAGTCATCCCAGATGTCCTTTAGCCTCACACTTGGTTATACGGTTTCTTTGGATACCAAGTAAGACAGTTGAACCCACCCATCCTATTTTGGTTTAGTTGTATGTTCTTTCCACAGTTGCATGCTCTGTGATGGAAATGCTCCAAATGTGTGATGACTTGGGACTAAATAGGAGCTTCTCTCCAGTTATGATGGGTAAAACTCAGAAGAAAAACAAAGAATATTAGATATAACCACTGAATAACTGCAAGCGTATCTGCTAATTGTTCACATCCTGAGTGTGTTCAGTTTATCGCTGTGTTGGAGCAAACCAGCTAAAATAATACTAAAAAAGGCTGTATTTTAAAAATTTGTATTTAAACGTGGTTTAAGAATCCTGTAGTTCTGGGGGTCAAAGTTCTGTGGACCAGTCCAGTTAAAACATTAAATCTCTTTAAAACATCTAAATCTCTTTTACGATACCTGAAAGTTGCTGGTGTTGGCTGATTCATTCCTTACAGAGGGTTACAGCAGAAGGAGCTCTCTTGACAGTGATGTAATTCTGTTTTTTAAAATGAGTGTTAGAAGCTCAGTGAAAACACAATTGTCTGGTTGTAAAGGGGATATGAGTCTGTTAATTGTTTTAAAACTTATTTAATTGCATTGGAGGTGGGGAAAATAGTTTAGCTGAAGTTTTTTAAGGATTTCCGCTGAGCATGGGGCTCATTTGTTTGTTCCTAGGTTGAGTGACCCATGTACAAGCAGGTGGGATGAAAGGAGCGCGTCCCGGAGATCAAGGTCTTGGTCACACAACGGTTATTCTGATCTAAGTACTGTGAGATACTCGAGCCATCACAAGAAGCACAGGAAAGACAAAAAGAAGGTGAAACATAAAAAGAAATCTAAAAAGCAGAAGCATTTCAAGAAGCACAAGCAAACAAAACGAAAGAAAACATCAGCCTCGTCAGATGTAGAATCCTCTCATTCCTTCCTCAGGAAGACAAAGGCATCTTGTGATCGTGAGAGGAAATCTCGTTCTTCATCATTGTCTTCTAGACACTCATCCAGAAGAGACTGGTCTAAATCTGATAAGGAAGACCAGAGCTCATCGACTTTATCAAGCAGAGGGACTCACTCATACTACAGGTCCAGGTCCAGATCCAGATCTAGGTCTAAATCAAGATCTTATTCCCGAAGAAGTTCTAGATCAAGATCAGCCTCTAAATCATCACGTTCTCGTAGTAGGTCAAGGTCGAGTTCGAACTCTAGGCATCAAAAGACAGTTTCCACTTCCCCTCGAAATATTTCAACTCGATTAAATGAAAATAAGCTGAACAAGGCTGCTGAGCCTGTAAGAGCAGTTACATTGCCGGCTGATAAAGTTGTCGTACCACCAGTTGTCCCAGAAAACCTCCCTGTTATACCCTTAAGTGACAGCCCACCGCCTTCAAGGTGGAAACCTGGGCAGAAACCGTGGAAGCCATCCTATGAGCGAATACAAGAAATGAAAGCGAAGACCACCCACTTGATACTCACACAAACCAATTACAATTTAGCAGTCACTAAAGAGGCCACTGCTTCCTCCTCGTATCGCAAGCGACAAAGGAGTTCAGAGAGCGATCGAAGTGCCTATTCCAAATGTCGTAGTGACAGAAGCTCAGACAGCTGGCTGAGATCAAGAAGCAGGTCCTCTCGAAGTAGGTCCTACTCAAGATCTTATACAAGATCTAGAAGCCCCTCTAGCTCCAGGACAAAATCTCGTTCTTCTGGCAGATCCCCATCACTGAGTAAATACCGCAGTGACAGGTCAGGCTACAGCGAGTCGACGTCGTCTTACTCCGTTAGCGATGACGACAGACCCAGAAACAAAAGAAAATCCACATCGAGTGACCCAAAAGCTCGGTGTCTCAAGCTGCGGCAAGAGACGAGCTCTGAAAGTACTCTCCCTTACAAGGGCACAAAAGACTACGATGAGTCTTCTCGAGGACTGAAAGAGT
>NW_010400465.1:13248-15216 GCF_000710305.1 Buceros rhinoceros silvestris | reverse complement strand
GTGACAGTTTGTCATCTTCGGACTTCTCTACCGACAGCGAGCGTTCTGCCAGAACGAAAGGGGTCCAGGAGAAGGACGGCCGGTTTGAAGGCGATACTCAGAAACAGGATAAAACCAGCTTAAGTTCGGAGCGAGGGGAGGAGAAAGCCAAGCGCGAGCGGGATTCCGATCACGCTAGAAAGAAAGCGGCTAAGGAGAAATCTTCTGGGCAGCCTAGAGGTGGTGCAAAAACTAAACGCAAATCCTATGCAGGTAGTAAATGGGACTCGGAATCAAATTCCGAAAGAGGAGAGGCAAGGCGTCGTCGGGGAGGTTCCAGACCCTCCTCCGGAAAAGAGGAAGGAGAGGCCACGTCGGGATCTGACACAGAGCTTAGCGTTACCAGAAGGACGAAAAAACAATCAAATTCCTCAGAGGTGTCTCTGGACGCTGACTGTACGTGGAAGAGGAGCAAAGAGTTGTCATCTTCAGAATCGGAGAGTTCTTGTTGCAGCTCAACCAACGTTAGAGGGAAGTCAAAAAAACACAAACACGGATCGAAAAAAAGTCTTAAAAAATCACATTCCAAAAAAACAAAAGAGAAAGCCAAGGGGAAAAAGGAGAAGAAACACAAAGTTCAGAAAAGAAAAGAAACGTTTCATTGGCAGCCGCCGCTGGAGTTTGGTGAAGAAGATGATGAGGAGATCAATGAAAAGCCAGATACTGAGGATGATAAAGAAAAGCAGCTTATGAGGGACGTAACCAATAAACCCCAAGTTTCTGAAAAGGATGAAGTGGTCAAAGATAAACTGGGCAATGGTGACAAGTCTGGTGCAGATGAAAACCTTCTAGGAAAAACCACCCCCTGTGACACCTCTCCGGATCGCAGTGACCTGGCTGAAGACAGAGCTGAAGCGAACGCTTCAGGCAGCGTTTCAAACTCGGGAATGAATGCGACCGCTTGCAAGAATGAGGTGGAACAAGCTGAAGAAAGCAACCAGAACGGCTTGGAAGACGTGATCCAGACCGATGACAACATGGAGATCTGTACGCCAGACCGTAGCTCCCCGGGGAAGGTTGATGTGGACATCTTGTCTCCCGTCATTCTCGCTGCTAAACCTCAGGCTCTAAGTGCTGGTGTGGACAAAGATTTACAGGCTGAGGCTGAGCCCCCTGAACAAGGTGCTGTCAAACTAGGGAACAATATTACGGACTTCATCAACGTGAAAGAAGAGAAAGAAATGGGCTGGCCAGAACAGAACTCTGTCCCCGTGTCTAGCGCTAAAGACTGTGGCTTGAAAAGCGAAGTTTCTGAAAACACACAAAGCAATACAGTGGATAATAAGTGGAAGCCCTTGCAAGGTGTCGGTAATTTACAGCCAGCAGCGATTAGCACCGCCACGGAGATAAAGAACGTAGCTTCGGCACCAGAGCCTAAGCCAGCGGGTTTAAGGATTGAAATAAAAGCTAAAAATAAAGTAAGGCCTGGATCTCTGTTTGATGAGGTGAGAAAAACAGCGCGGCTAAACCGAAGGCCGAGGAACCAAGAGAGTTCCAGTGAGGAAGAGTCTCCAAGTCGAGATGACAACAGCCCATCCAGGAGTCTCAGTAGGTCACGAAGTAAATCTGAATCGAAATCCCGGCACCGAACGAGGTCCATCTCTTACAGCCACTCCAGAAGTCGATCCCGAAGTTCTACATACTCGTATAGGTAAGAAGTTTGTGCTGTTCCTGCAGTTTTCTGTCTGAACTTGAAAGTTCCGATAGCTTTAAGGCACCTTTTCCTTCCTCAACTCCCGGTTTTCCTCTAACGAGCCACAGTATCATTTAGCAAGCGTGGAATAAATATTTGCCTTAAAGGGCAGAGCTTTTGCTTCCTGTTTTCGGTGCTTTTCCCTTCGATTAAATCTGATTTGTGCTTTTCAGAGCTGTCTGTCGATTGCAGGTCGAGAAGCTACACCAGAAGCCGAAGCCGAGGATGGTAACGCA
>NW_010400465.1:9652-13166 GCF_000710305.1 Buceros rhinoceros silvestris | reverse complement strand
GATGGTACAGCAGAAATCGGTCCCGCAGCCGCAGCAGCTCGTACCACAGTTACAAGAGTCGCAGGTAGGTCCCTGTAATAGGAGTGATGGCATTGGGCTGTTACACAGCCAGGGAGTTGGGAGGGCGCTTAGCAAAGCATCTGCGAAATCCCAACAGTCACATTTCAAAATTTCCTGTTGTGGCCGAACGATGTTTCGTAGTAGAGATAAGGAATTCTGGGCGAAACATCTTCCTCTCCTCCCGCCCCCCATCCCCCTCCTCTTCTGATGAGCTTCTGATTAACTTACAATGTCTCTGTGTTCTTGGGTTGGTCAGTCGAACCTACAGCAGAAGCAGATCCAGGAGTAGTTCTTACGGTCACCACAGTCGATCCAGGTATGGATTGTATTTTATACAGACTTGCAATAAACGTACTTACTGTCAGAACACTGTAGTACAAGGACACCCCTTTATCTGTGGGACTTAAAAATAGGATTCCTCATTTTTTCTAGATTAAATTTGAGATGCTTCCTGTTGTTTTGAAGATACTTGTATTTAAGCTCTTACAAAACGTGGAATTATTCTGCTTGCCCCATCCTTCAGAAACCCTTTCTGTGTAACCACTCAGTCTCTAAATGTCTTTGGACAAAAAATTGTGTATTTACAATTATTTTTCTCTTTAAAGTAGGTCATACACATATGATAGTTACTACAGCAGAAGCCGAAGCAGAAGTAAGAGGAGTGACAGCTATCGAAGGTCTAGAAGTTACGACAGGAGATCCAGGTACGTGTTTGCTGGCCTGACTTTGACACCATGTTTATGGAACGGAATTTGCTACGTACATACACACGTGCAGAGAGAGCTCTATAGCAGCGACGGGTGATGGTTTGGTTTGTACCATCTAGGCAGGGGTGCAGCAGGCAGAGCTCTCGGACTGCTGTAAGTTGTCATCCTCTGCTGTCCTCACACGGATTTTTGTACCAACTCTTAGTGGACTTTGCTCTCAACCATTTTCCCATCTAGTTCTGACAAACCGTCTTGTGTTTGAGGGGAGATGAATGAGATTAACGAAGAGTGAGGAGACAGACTTGGTAGAAAATCTTTGTTTTAGGCTGTTGGGAAGCTTCAGAGGAACAGTGACGGGTTAGGACATGCTCACCTTTCCTTTCCAAAGCTTTCCTTCAGGCACGAGGCTAGAAAACCTCTAGTGAAAGTTTATTCAGTGAAATTTAAACATGTCCTGTGGCTTGTCTGAAACCATCTGGACCCTGTCTTGATGTTGGGCCAGGTGCTGAGCTTGGAATTCTTCTGAATAAGCCAAAACATTTTAATCTACAACTTCCACTGTGCAGAGACTCTCACGCTCCTGTTGTTATGGGACCTGATTAAGACCCTTTTTCAAGTGAAAAACCGCAATAAATGCAGCGAGCGCTCCTTAATGAATCAGAATTCTTCAGTTGGTGAACTAGATCCCGTAAAAGGCTTCTTGACTGTTTTCTTCTTGTCTGATATGTCTTGACAATCTTTTTACATGATGCAATTTTTACTTTGAAGTTCAAAATGCGGGCTAGAAATTTAGATTTAATCTTTTCTTTATAGATCTTACGGCTCTGACAGCGAAAGCGATCGCAGTTACTCCAACAACCGAAGTCCCAGCGAAAGCAGCAGATACAGCTGAAAATGTTCCTTTGACGATGGAAACTGTCTTTAATATTCTTTTTTCGGTGTTACATTAAACCTGTTTTGACAGTGTACAGGTGAAGTTGGAGGGTGTTCACTGAGTCCCCTGAACTGACTGTTCACTCACTGAGCTCAGCTCAACTGACTTTTTATTTTTTAAGTCTTTTTTTATGTCAGATGCTACTTTTACAAAATAGAGAAAACCAAACCAGTTTTATTTCCTCGAATCGGATTTTCCAAGCCATGACCGAGCCTCTGGTGCCACCCCGTCCCTGGGTGCAGCGATCAGAACTGCGTGTTTCTCAACACCTTCGGGCTTTCTGCCTGGTACTGTTAAAGATACGCTAGAAACTATCAAACTGTGAAGAAACCTTCTTACAGAGCTGCCGTTTCTAGTCGATTACAACGCTTCTGGGTTTGTTACGTGCTGGAAGCTGGGTTCCTGTTGTCTCGTTGGTCAGTTAGTCTGTCCCCAGCAGCCAGGGGGTGGAAACAACATCTGCTGCTCCGTCCTAATCCTCACCGCGATACCACAGAATTCTGCCGCGAAGGGCAGGTTCTACACAACGGGCATTGTCGAAGCGACAAGCAGGGAGCGGAAGTGGAATGGGTGGCTTTGGATCTTAACACCCCACTTGCCTGGACTTCTTCAAGTGGGTTTTGTCAGCAGCAGCAAAGGGAAGAGTCTGACAACAAAGCGGTTCTAAGCACTTCGCATTTCAGGAAGGCTGTGAATGGTCGAACGTATCGTGAGTTTGTCCAAAACGCTTCTTAAAAAGCTGACGTGATTTTTTTTTTTTTGAGAACACAAGCCCTAATGGCTCCTTTGTCAGAGGCCTGTGGATGGATCCCGTGTGCCGCAGCGAACAGCGGGTATCGAGTGCAGATACTGAACGCCGTGGTGTTGAAGTGACACGACCACAAAGCTGCTGCTTCGCCTGATAAAAAGCACGACAACACTTCACTTTGAAAGTTTAATACCAAAACTCCGTGTTACAGGGAAAGGGTTTGCCAAAAACCCCGTTGATTTAAGCTGAAGAGCCCCGAGTGATTCTTGCAATATTCTGATTGAGTCAATTCAAAGTAACGTGTAACGTTTTCCAGCATTTAGGGAGTTGTGTTCGAAGAAGCAGTTTTGAAAGGCATAATGTGACCGGCAAGTGGGGTCTGTGGAGAAAGCAGAGCCTAACAGAGCTTTGCCAGAGCTGGTGAGGACTGTTGGAGGAGAATAGGTGTCACCACTGACTTCTTGTCTTGAGACTCTTTCATTTTCTCGACTGTTTTCAAACATTGAAAATTATTATTTTTTTTTAAATCTCTTCAAGACCCTACAGCTTTGGAAATTAAAAGGGGTAATTTCTTGCTTAGGCATCAGTTCACGCCACCTCTTTGATTGAAGTAAACTCTCCAACATTAGCTTTTGGGACATGAAAAGAAGGTTCAGAGTGAAGTTGGACGAGTGGACGCTGCCCTGAACAGCTGAGCAAGGCATTCGTACGTGGGTTCCTGCGACTGAATTGGTCATAGAGGTTTTTCTGACTCCAAAGAACCCAAAATTCTGCATTTCCACCTTTCCTACCCTTGTTACGTGTCCATGTAACCCTTTCGAATCAGTATTTTGTAGCTTCTTACGCTGTTTAACATTAGTCTGTTTATTACTCGAGTCAGAAGACGTTGACAGCCACGTTTCTAACAGCAGTGGCCATTTCAGAGCCTGCAACAAACATTTCCTCGCCAACTCAAGGTCATGTTTGTTGCAGTTCCATAGTTTTAAGTATGTAACTTGTTTTTTCCCTTGCTGAGAAAATCAGTGAGCTAGCAGTGTAATAAAATAAATATAAACGTCACCACTT
>NW_010400465.1:9038-9468 GCF_000710305.1 Buceros rhinoceros silvestris | reverse complement strand
TATTGTAGTCATCTAAAATCCCCCCCCTGCCACTAGTGCCGATTTCGTATCAAATTCAAGCTTTATAAAGGAATTCCATCTGGTAGGTGGTTGGGGAGGGGGTGAGGGAAGGGCGGGGGGTAGTATTTTCCCTTAGCGATTCCTGTTCGGTTGCGCTTCGGATAGAGCCTGCACCCCCGAGCTGCTTTTCTATGGTTTTGCAATTTTGTTATTCAAAAGTAGTCGCGGTTTGTAAAATAAACTTTTGTACATATCTGCAAGCGCTGTTTTCTCTCCATCGGGAAAAATCCGCTGCTGCTCGAGGGAAACAGGCAGGAAAATGAAAAATATGCTTCAGTTTCTGTATCCGCTGTTGTCCCTCGCAAGGCTGCTCACGAGTTGCCTTTCCTTCTGACCTACATAGAGAGCGGTTTCTCCGCAGGAATCTGGG
>NW_010400465.1:5179-8896 GCF_000710305.1 Buceros rhinoceros silvestris | reverse complement strand
CCTCAGCAGGACTCTGGGCTGGGTTTACATAACCGTCATTGGAGGAACAAATATTTTGAAATTTCCAAGTGAGTTGAGCTCTCACCATTTCCTCAAGATACGTCAAAGGTTCCTTTCCTCGGTGAAAGGATGCGCTGAAGAGCTGCACACGGAAATTTCTACGTTCAACCACTTTCCTAAATATTCTTTCCAAAATAGGTGCTCCCGCATCATTTCCGTAGCGTATTGGAAATGGGGTCTTGGTTCAAGTCAGCAGCTGTCATGGCTCAGCGCGCTCATCTTGTAGGCAGACGTGGACCATTATGGTTTTAAACTTTACCTTCTCTAAATAACTCTGTAGTGACTCCAACTCCTGGTGCTGGACAAGCTCTTCAAGAATATCTTCTCTCTTCCAGGACACATCCTCAGTCCCCCTGAAAAGGTGAGAGGTGAGGAAGGGAAACCACACAATGAAGCAGTGGACAAAGCCAGGTTGGTTTGAAGGCAGATTCCAGGGGCGGGCGATAAGACTGTTAGAACAGATCTATTTTTCTCTACCCTTCCCGATGGAATTGCTCCACTGGTTTACACCACCCGCCATTATCTAAACTCATCACCATCAGCTCCCCTTACAACCAGCCTGGGTTGCATCCAGCACATGCTTGTCTGATCTATTTTAGATATTTTCTTAAGGGGAGATGAGTTTGCTCTGCAGCAGCTGATGGTGTCAGCTGGGTTTCCCTCAAATGCAAGAGGAGCCGGCAATGACGGGGTCTCACGCAGATGCTTACACTTCATCAAATGAATCCCAGCCAAATTTTCACTTTTTAAAGAATTAGTCTTAACAGCACAACTTTAAATCCAGGCTTAAAATTCATATTCCTGTCTCATGCCTTTGGGCCCCTCACTCCAAGAAGGACACTGAGGGGCTGGAGCGTGTCCAGAGAAGGGCAACGAAGCTGGTGAAGAGTCTGGAGCACAATGTGCTGAGGAGCGGCTGAGGGACCTGGGAACTGATTGTATTCCCTCTGGAAGCAAAAGGAGGGAGCAAAGAAGGCTCCAGGGAGACCTTCTGGCTCTGACAGCTCCCTGACAGGAGGGTGCAGCGAGGTGGGGGTCAGTCTCTGCTCCCCAGGAACAAGCACCAAGACAAGAGGAACCGTCCTCCAGTTGTGTGAGGGGAGGTTGAGGTTGTCCCTGAGGCAGAATCTCTTCCCCGTTGGGGCTGTGCAGGGCTGTCGCAGGCTGCCCACGTGTGGAGGTGCTGCTGAGGGCCAGGGGGCGGGGGGGACCTGGCAGTGCTGCGGCAACCGGGGGACTTGATGGGCTTAAAGGACGTTACCAGCCCGAACCATTCTATGATTCAGTCTTTAGCGTGACCCTCTTAACCCGGCATTTCCCCAACTTCAAAGCACTGACTTTGAGGAGAAAAGAAAAGTGGGAGCTCCAGGAGAGGAGGTGGGAATGGTGAATGGCTACAGCTGTCACAACCGATAGCAAAACCACCTTCCTTCTACTGGCAGAACATTGCGTTTTGTGCTCAAAAAGCCCCATTCTGTGCAGAGTCAAACCCCAGGGTCACAGGGCGGTGTGTGGACATCACCTTGAGCCGGCCCTGGCAGGGAGGAGGCTGGAGGCTGGGCTGGAGCCCATGGTGATAAAAACAGCGGCTGACACGTGGTTGTGACATTTTTCTATTAAAATAAGTCTGAAATCCTGCAGTGGGGTAAAATTAGTGCTAAGGTGTAAGCAGCTTCGTAAAGAGGAGTTTTAACTCCGGCTGGGTCTGTCTGTCTCCAGTGGTTTTGGCAATAGGTTGTCCACCCCCCGGACCACGGTGTATTGTGCTGTAGCACTCGGTCAGACACGTGTGACGTGCTCTCGGAAGATCACCAAGTCCCCACCCGTGGATTGAACGTCTCTTGGTGCCTTTGCGTGGTTTGTGGTGATCACGCATAGGTTTGGAGCCCAACACGGTGTTAGATGACCTCGGGCTGCCCTCGGGATCCCTCCAGTGTCCTTGCCAAGCAAAGCGCTGCCTGCGATTTAAATCAGGAGGCGATAACGCTTTGCATGCTCCACCCCTACCTAACAGCCATATAAATAATAAAAAATGATAAAAATTGTGAAGCAATAACGGATTTTCACCTGTCCTCAAAAGAAGCTTTAGCTGGGGTAAGTTGAAGCTGTTCAAAAATTACGTAAACAATTAAAGGGACCCAGTCTTGACTTTAATAATGTCCTTATAGCTCCCTGGCCTTGGGCTGCGAAATTCCTTAATTAATTCCTCCATTTGGTCAGGAAGGGGTTGCCTGTCCCCTTGGGCGCTCTTTTTCCTCCAGCTCATTGTGCACCCTCTGAGAGAGGACACGGGGATGTGGTTCTCCCTCTCTCCTGGTGCTTTAGCTGCCCATCCTATTATCGGGCAGCGTCCACCTAACTTCTACCTGATGGAATTTGGAGAATGAGCTGTGAGGGGACATTTATTTTAGATATTAGGGAGAAATTCTTCCCTGTGAGGGAGGTGAGACCCTGGCCGAGGCTGCCCAGAGCAGCTGTGGATGCCCCATCCCTGGCAGTGTCCCAGGCCGGGTTGGTCGGGCTTGGAGCAACCTGCTCTAGTGGAAGGTGTCCCTGCCCAGGGCAGGGGGTTGGACCTAGATGGTCTTTCAGGTCCCTTCCAACCCCAACCATTCGATGATTCTACCTGATGTTCTCATCTGTGGGAAGACGGTCTGGTGAGTAGAGCATTACCTGAGGCTCTGAGGAGGACGTTGGGTTCTCTGTACCCCCAAAGCTGCCTTGTGTCACCTGGGGCAATTCGCCACCCTTGAGAGCTCACAAGTGTGCCGCGAAGACGCGCAGGGTGGGTTATCGCAGCGACAAGCTGTCCAAGAATAGTTCGGACAAAACAAAGCCAGAAATTATTTTTTTTTCTCTGAACAGCTCTATGTACCAAAGCCCACGTACTGATGGAGAGATCCAGCTGCGGTGGTGCATTTCCTATAGGCTTCCTGCAGGAAACTGCACCGATCCCACAGTTGTCTCTCATTTCTGTCAACAGCTTCCAGATAAAAGTTCGTGGCAGAAAATTGAGCGAAAAGGGACCTTTTCAGCTCAGCACAGTTTCCTCGTTCCCAGAGGCAGGGTCATCTCTAGCTGTTTGCATCGCCGTGGTTCACATCCAACCGACCCGTAGAAAACGGCCAGCGCTGAGGGTCAGCCGATGAAGTGCCGGACCCAACACTGCCTGAACTCCCCACATCATAAAAAAAATCAAGACCTGTGTTTGTTAACAACGGAACTAAAGCTCCTTTGCTGCCGGGGAAGCCCGTCACTACTCACTCTCAGCGAGGAAGATGATGACCTTTTTCCTTCTGCTTAAATATTTAAAAGGCCACCTTAAATATCTGTAAAAGAGTTGGCTTAGCTCCTGCCCAGATCTGGTCTTCTCTGGCCTAAGTAGCTCCAAGTCCTTTGTTTTTGGAGGTGAGTTAGGGTGTTTCATGGGGTTTTTTTCAGCTTCTTAGATCTGACCATCTCCTGGACCACCAGCAGCCCATAACCTCCCCAAATCACCATCCTCGAGCGCACAAGATCCTCCAGCCGAGGTTTCGCAGTGCCACGTGGCTCTCGAGCATCGCTCTACGTGTCCTACAGGCACCGTTTACACCTCCCTGGGTTGGTTTTGCTGCTTCGGATCCGCTGCTTGTGTCCGGGCAGGGATGCGCGGCCGCC
>NW_010400465.1:0-4971 GCF_000710305.1 Buceros rhinoceros silvestris | reverse complement strand
GCCTCTGTCTTCCCTATCCCGGTTCCCTCCCTCCCTGCCCGCGCCGTGCTCCTCAGCCCGGCTCTTCTTACGCAAGCAGCGAGTGTTTCCCTTTGTTTCTATTAAATTGCAGCCTGGTTTTTTTTTTTGTGGGTTTTTTTTTTTTTTTTCCCGGCGTTTTTCTTGTCACGGCTATATTGATTATTAAAAAAATATTTTGAGCAGTACCAGGCCTGGGACAGATCCCCAGGGACTCCCAGGCTGTCTGTCTTCCCGGCGGATCATAAATCACTTCTCCCAGCAACGTTCGCCTCTTCCAACACCGCCTTCCTTCGGCAGCGTGTCATCTGTGCCTGCCACCCTTCCTCTTGCAGCCGCGCTGGGGCCGCGGGGATGTGAGGATGTGAGCGGGGGCTGGTGCCTTGTTCTCAGTTGGACTTCAGCTTGTCTGATCTGAGCTTCTGGGTGTTGTGGGGCCCCGTCCCTGGCAGTGTCCCAGGCCGGGTTGGTTGGGCTTGGAGCAACCTGCTCTAGTGGAAGGTGTCCCTGCCCAGGGCAGGGGGTTGGAACTAGATGGTCTTTAAGGTCCCTTCCAACCCAAACCAGTCTCCGACTCTGCTGGGTCTTCCAGAACCTTGGCTGAAGGTGCCAATTGCTCGTTTTCCATAGTCACCCTCAGAGCCCGTGTTTCTGATCCCCTCTGTAAGTTTATCTTTGAAAAACTGAGGGACAGTGCATGCTTTGCGAGCTTCTCACCCTGAGACATCTTTTCCAGGCCTCCACTTCACCCTGAGTATCTTTCAGCATCCTCCTCGATTTGAGGATTCCGGCACAGCTACCAGCATTCCATGGTTTTCTTTAGTGCTAATATGAATCAGACTGCTTCTATGCCGTTGTCACCCTGGGATTTTTTTTGTTTGGGGGATTATTTTCCAAGGCAGAGGAGGAAAAATCACTGTTTTTTCCTCTATACATGAGTATTTACAGAATACGATGGTTTCTGGTTTCCACGTTACCAATTTATACCCCTATAGCGATGGAAATGTTTCCTGTGGTTTCCAGGAACCTAAAATGAAGTGAAGGGGCTTTGAAATTATTGCAGTTCCCACTCTACCTGCGTTGCAACTCCGCCAAATACCAGCATTTCTCCAGCGGTCTTAAAAATCACTCCTTACCCAAGATTATCTGAGGAAAAATGTAAGAATCTGGTTTGTTCTACAAAAAGAGGTGGAAGGCAGGACCGATGTGGCGAGTCTGAAAGGTGGGATCTTCCTTCTGGGGAACAGAAACTCCTGTTTGGGGCAAAGTTTCCTCTGCTCCTTGAATCATCAAATGGTTTGGGTTGGAAGGGAACTTAAAGACCATCTAGTTCTACCCCCCTGCCCTGGGCAGGGACACCTTCCTCTAGAGCAGGGTGCTCAGAGCCCCGACCAACCCGGCCTGGGACACTGCCAGGGATGGGGCATCCACAGCTGCTCTGGGCAACCCGGGCCAGTGTCCCACCACCCTCACAGGGAAGGGTTTCTTCTAGTATCTATAATAAATGTCCCCTCTTCACTTTGAAGCCATTACCCCCGTCCTGTCACTACCTGCCCTTGTAAGAAGTCCCTCACCAGCTTTCCTGTAGCCCCTTTAGGTACTGGAGAGCTGCTCTAAGGTCTCCCCGGAGCCGCCTCTTCTCCGAGCTGAACAACCCAGTTCTCAGCCTGAAGACTCTCGTGACTATAAATGCAACGCCAGGTATTTCCTGTAATTCTTGATAATTATTTCAATCAAGGTATCAATTTAGTACTTCCTGACTAATGAAATGCAGTTTCTTACCACGTTCCCTTTGATATGTAAAGATGCCTTTGAACTGCAAGCCCCGTGCTGGGAAGGCCCGTGGAGCTTTCACACCTGGCTCATCAGCCCGCAAACCCATCGCGGCTCTGCCAACGTGACCTGCTGCTGACAGCGAAGCATTTCCGAGCTGTCGCAGGAATTCGGTCCCTAAGATTGCACAAGGCAATGCAGGAACAGAACCCAGGCTGGTGGGTGTTGGCAGGGACCTCTGGAGACTAGATGTCCAACCCCCCTGCTAGAGCAGGGTCACCAGAGCAGGGTGCCCAGGATCTCATCCAGGTGGGTCTGGGATCTCTCCAGAGCAGGAGACTCCACCAGCTCTCTGGGCAGCCTGGGCCAGGGCTCTGCCGCCCTCAAAGTGAAGAAGTTTCTCCACTCTGTACTTTTCAGCTTGGACTGCGTAAGGACTGAAGCTTGTTGCTTCTCCTGGATGAAGACTAGAGATGGCAACGTAGTAATCCAAGTGCTTCTGGCTGGATTTGGGAGAGTCTGGTCCACTGACTGCCAGCTAAGTTGATCAGCCGCATAGTCTTTTCCAGCAAAGGCAGGAAATAGTATTTCAGGAGAACAAGGCAAAACGTCTTCAGTTTGCTCCTCTCTGCTCTCCCACCGTCAGCAATCATCGCGTCACGGGCACTGGTGAGTCCCAGCCTGCCCGTTCCCTCTAGGATCTCTTGGCCGACTTACTGCCCGTGGGTTTCTTCAACCCTCCTTTGAGTCTGTCAGCGTATTTGGCTCCTGTGGGAACCTGCAGGCTGTTCTTAGCTCGAAACGCATCTCCTGCTCATTTGAGTGATAGTTCTGATTTGCAGCACCGTGCTCATAAGGTCCCAACAGCCTCCCTTCTTCAGGGTCCTGAACTTCTCCTCTCACCTTATAAAGCAGCTGCCCCATCCCACTCCTCATCTTGAGGATCTTCATTCTGCTCTTCCAACTCCTTCGAGGACAGGCAGTAGTCGAAGTGCGGGTGCATCGGGGTTTCCTCAGCAGCGAAGTGCTGCGCGGAGCGTTGGGCGTGCCCAGGGAAGGCGGCGAAATGGCCATTCCTTGACTGCCACCTTGAACACCCCTTGGCCACGTGCTGAGCCAGCGATTTCAGCGAGCTGCTGGTGGTGATCCAAGGTCTCGGGTCTAACTGCTGGTTCCAACCTCAGCATGTGGCACTCGATGACCTTGAAGAGCTGTCCTGCCATCACGGAGATGTAGGTCTGCCCTGACTCCTCCAGTTGCTGATGAGGTTGTTGAAGAACCCCAGGCTCAGTCTCTGGTGAACCACACCATGGACTCTTCTCCATCCTGAAAAGTAACTGTTAAAGCCCTACCTTTTGCTTCTTGCCTTTATCTAACTCTCACGCTACAAAAGGACCTTTTCTCCAGTGGCACTTCAGTTTCTTTAGTGGTCTTGTCAAGGTCTTCTAATAAAAAAAATAGAATTTATAAAATCCTGTGGTTTTCCCACCTAGAACATAGACTCCACATGCTTCTTCATGAAAAAGGATAAATTTTACTGAATTTTCCTCATCCAATGTGCTGAACGTAGTTGTTCTTGCAGGAAAGCAATAGCCAATAAGGGATGGAGAAAGGCCTGGTGGGAGAATACAAATGTTTCGTTCCCCAAAGCTCTGGAACTGCCAAGTCAGGTGGTTAATAGAGATTATTTCTCCAATGCAACAGTGGTGAGGACAACTTGGCTTGACTTGCTCGGTGCACCCAGTGCACAAGCCTCAATCTTAAAACCTGCAGTTAAGAAACACTCAAAATAAACCCTTTTCCCCCCAAAATGAAGACCAGGCAATGCCCTGTTCCGCGGCTGTAACTCATCCTCGGGACAAGCAGGACCAGCTCAAAACCAGGGTAATGTCAGCTGCTCCGTGTTCTCCTCCTTTGTGATGCTTTTAGGTGACCCACCTGGACAAACGCCACCAGGCACTGCTTCTGCTGCTGTGTTTTTGCAGCACCGATTCTAACCGTGTGCCGGGCTCATCCCCAGCAGCGTGGGCAGCAGCTCGAGGGAGGGGATGCTGCCCCTCTGCCCCGCTCTGCTCTGGGGAGACCCCCCTGCAGGGCTGGGGCCAGCTCGGGGCTCCTCAGCCCAGCAGAGACAGGGAGCTGCTGGAGCGGGGCCAGAGGAGCCCCAGCAATGCTGGGAGGGTGGAACCCTCTGCTGGGAGGAGAGGGCAGAGAGCTGGGGGGGCTCAGCCTGGAGCAGAGAAGGCTGCGGGGAGACCTGAGTGCAGCCTGTCAGTGCTGGAAGGGGCTGCAGGGAAGGTGGGGGCAAAGGGTGATGGGTTTACATTGAAAGAGGGGAAATTTATTTTAGATACTAGGAAAATCTTCCCCATGAGGGAGGTGAGACCCTGGCCCGGGTTGCCCAGAGCAGCTGTGGATGCCCCATCCCTGGCAGTGTCCCAGGCCAGGTTGGTCAGGCTTGGAGCAACCTGCTCCAATGGAAGGTGTCCCTGCCCAGGGCAGGAAGCTAGATGGTCTTTCAGGTCCCTTCCAACCCCAACCGTTCAATGGTTCTGTGAGTCTGTTACAAAACCAGTAGAAAACAGGTGCTGGAATCCAATCCAAGTTCCTCTGAGAATTCAAACCTGGCTGCTGCTGGATCCCCCCGGTACCTGTGGGTGGGCAGATTACTGAGTGGATGAAAAATGCAGAAAATACAAATTCAGGAGCTGCAGTGGACTTTCTGATGGGTCTGGGTCTGGGTCTGGGTCTTAACTGCCACTGGGCTTCCCCTCCCTGTCTCCACCAACCGCAGCGGAAAAGCTGTTCCCCGCGGTGGTGGGATCCCTCAGAAGGAAAGTACCCCCTGGCTGTGGAAGGCGGTGGCTCCCTCTCGGGCAGTGACACGCCAGGTCAGCCCGGGCTGTGATTTGCAGCTGACGGATGGTCTTGGCACCGCCGGCATGTTTAGGAGTAATGACGTCTCGCCCGGCTTGGCTCGTCGCCCTTCCGCCACGCCGGGGAGGATAAGCCCCGGCCCGGCCCCTGCTCGCCTGCAGGAAGGAGACCATCCTCCACGAGGAGGTCTGCCTGCTCAGGGGCTTCACCCGTGTCCTCAGCCGACCCTCCTGAACCTGATCCCCACCCCTCGAGGGTGTCACCGGCAACCAGCCAGCCCTGCCTGAATAATCGCCTTTTTTT
>NW_010400464.1:27220-40402 GCF_000710305.1 Buceros rhinoceros silvestris | reverse complement strand
AAAAAAAAAAGCTTATTCAGAATAAAATAAAAATTCCAGTATCAAAACCATGGTTTTTCTTTTAAGAGAACAAGTAGGGATCATAGACAACAACCTCATCTTAAGACAACTCTAAAGATGGAAGTAAATCATTAAAGCTACTCTGTCCCAAGCTAGATGAATTGTCAGCATTAATTTATGTATCTGGCTTGTACTTTACTTTGAAACAACAAGATTAATTAATTAATGTTTGTGTAGAGCTGAAGGTAAAAATTTTCCTTCCTTGCCAATCATGGCAAATACTTTTTATTAGCTCCTTTTTAAGCGCGACAAGCCAATAGAGTGGTCCGTATGTGACAGATAAAAGTAATCGGGACTTGAAATGCAAGAACTGGCCCACTGGATGGATTATATATATGGCTAATTACATTCTGATACTGGAATCTGATCTTAAGAGAAAAAGAATATTTTCCATTAACCTTTGTGGCAGTTCAGACAGATAGGACCAGTGGAAGTAGCTAAACTTACAGTTAACTAACCTTCCTAGATCAGCAGCTTGTCAGTAGTTAGACCAGATTAGTTAGTAATTAATCAGCACTTTGTCTGCTAGAAAAGTGAGCATGGCATGCACTAAGTTCTTTGAAACAAAAAATTGACTACCAAATTGAAGATACTGGTAAAATGTAAGCTGAAAATTCTCACTGTGGGATGACAGACTATTGACAGTTTCAAATTCAATTTGCAATAGACATGCTTTGATCAAGGTATTTGTAAGATACAAAGAAATAGATTAATTAAAGACTTTATTATATAATCATTTGATCTCAGGAAGATGTAAAATCTTTAAGACATCTTCAGCATTCTCTAAAACAGCATCTAAGTCTGGCAAAATATACTGAGCATCTCAACAAGTTTGAAGTACCCTGGGAGCTGCCAGTTGCCGTAGTTGCCTATGGAGCTCATTCAGGGGAGCCACTTTGTGTTTAAAATCATGATTATTTTAGACTAGTCAAGTGAGGGATGATGATGGCAAAGCCATGTGGAATAGCTGGCATTGCAAGATAGCTTCCCATTGATTGGCTTATGGTATCCCAAATACACAGACAAATTAGAATCTGTTTGTTGCCTAAAGGAGAAGTTCTTGTACTCTAATTTCTCATGTTCTAATAAAAAGTACAAGAAGTCCACCAAATCGTTTCCTGAAGATTCTAAATGATTTAGTGGTGAAACATGGCTGTATAGAACATTCTCTAGATCATTCCACAAGGAAAAAAAGCATTATTGTACCAGTGACATAACATACTAGAAAATCTGTAGTAGGTTGGAAGTGATTGTTATAACTCCACAGAGATTCCTTGGTCAAATGGCACAGGTCCCACTGCAAGAAATAGGGTTTTTTTGTTGTTGTTTTTTTTTTAAATTAAGGATTCAACTTGAGTGCTGTTCTGAGAAGAAATGATCTTGCTTATTTTTCTTAATTGAGGATAAAGTAATTCCTGTCATTTAGTGGCCACTGCCTCTAATAGACTGGGTTTATAAATTTAGAAAAGTGGCATTAGAGAAATGGCATGAACAGTGCTCCGTTCCTTCCCGATAGCTTCTGCTGACAAGAGAGCCTACTTTCAGCATGCTGAAATTTAGAGTTTAAAAGATCCACTGAAAGCAGAATAGTTACTATCATTTGGGTCCTTCTTGTTCAGCTTTAGGCAGTGTGGCTTAGTCATTTGTATAGTACTTTCCTGTTAGAAGGAAAAAAAAATCTCATTTAACTTTCAAACTTACTCAATCTCTTGAACTGCTGCCGCTGATACTGGTATTTTAGTGCCAAAGGTAGTAAATTCTGTGGTCCTTACGATGTGTTTGGGAATAGCTTTAGCACCGGAGAAGGAAGGGCAGAGCTGGACTCTTGTCCCTCTACTAGGATGATCAGCTAGTAAAACTGAAGAAATTCAGTCAGTTCACTATTATTTTCTGGCTCTGCTGGATCCCAGTACCTGTTACCTCTGTGAGCTAGGCTTCACTGATAAGCAGAACACTTGTCAAGGCAAACTCTACATTAAAAGCCATGCACAAATCCAGTTTGCTTAATGCAAAACAGAAGAAAAGATAAGGAAGATGGAAGAGTATGCTGTTTTCAGTGTCATTTATCTATCTCAGGATACTTCACATAACTTTAAACTGTTGATTTGAAACCCCTTGATTAGCTCACTGCAGAAACAGTATTTTGTTATCAATGAACTTAGCAATGACTGACTAGGCATCACTGTATATAGATTTTTATTTAAGAATAAAGTCATTTTTAGATGGATGGATGAATTTGGAACACTGTTGCTTCATCTTTATCTCTAATTGAGATACTACCATGGATTGTAAGGCTCTAGAGTATAATGATTTGTCAGCACAGGACACAGAGTGGACCAATTTAATAGTTGCTGGAGGGGTTAGGATTCCAACAGCCTTTGATGAAATCTTTTTTAGGTCAGTAACAGTTAGAGATACAGAAAAAAAAAAATCAAGTAATTGGAGAGAAACCAGATGGTTTGTGGCTAATTTGGAAAAGTACAGATTATATTGTTATGCGGTATCTTATTCATTAAATGAAAAGGTCTTAAGATTATATAAGGCATAGATTAATACTGATACCATGTTATGATTCACACTGTTTTGTGTGCAATCATCAGCCATCCTTTATTTTTTCCTGCACATGCTCCATGCTATTTCTGAAACTACTGTGTTGGGAATTACCATGGTGAGTCAGTAGGTGACAGCCTTATATGTGTATTTCTCATTTGTGTCTTCCAGTGCAGAGAAAACCTTTGCATATCTGTATAACAGGAATTCAGATATTACAGAGGGAGCCAAATCTATGCATACCATGGAAATGACATGGGTGAGTGAAGTTTCGTAAACATAAGCTGATCTCTCTGCATTCCCTACCATTTTTCAGAGCATCTTTATTTGCACAGGGTCCTATTCATTATAATTACCTCTATTAAATATATGTTAATTTTTAAGTTTCCTTACTGTTACATTCAGTGTGAATATAGACACAGTAGTTAAGAATTGAGCTATGTGTTTACTTTAAGGTGATAAAGGTAAAATATTTACCAGTATCTAACTAGGTAAATATTGTATTTGTTTTTATTACTGTAGTGCCATGGGGCTCTAAATTAAATTGCAGAACACTTCATAGATATTGCAAGGAGCAACTTCGCCTCACACAATTTGTAGCAAAAATAAGCAAGACAGACAAAAGATAGGAGTGCGTGCAGGCTGGGAAGTGACTTAACTCAGAGTGACTTCAGAAGGGAGAGGTAGGATGCAGAGTCGACTGACTAAGCTGTGAGATCACACTATCTTACACAAGAAAGGGCTCCATTCCCAACAGTCTTATGCATGTGCCATAAAATATAATATATATTTTATATTTATGTATTGAGAATATCTGTATAATTTTGCAGATATTTCAAGATGTCATTACACATTGTTACTAGTACATTGTAACTAGCATAGGGGATTTTTTGGTTCCCATTAGTCTACTTAGCGTTCTTAAGGCCTTAAACTTTTGTTACGGGATGAAAAGATTTAAGCTTCATGGTATCTTGCTGTCACTTGCTGGCATACTTGAGAATACTGTCTGAAATTTTTGGGAGAATCCTTTCCATTTGGCAGAGGTGTTTGGATGTGCGTGTTAGGAACTGAACACTACAAAGTAGATGGTCAGCTCAGGAGGGCATCCTTCAACGAGGGAATAGCTGTAGGAAAACAGTTCCAAACAAGTGACATTTTGCCGAGAGGTTTTCTGAGTAACATTCTAACTTAGAGCCCATTATCTAACAGATGTGTGTTGGTTTCATAAGCCTCCCTACTGTTTCACTGTAAGCACTTAGTACTCTCATCTTCACTGTAGAACATGGAACAAGAAGCTATTAATAAAAAGTCTCTCATTCCAACAAAACTTGTTGGTGCCTATATTTGCCAAGGACAGTTACGTATCGCAAAGCTAACTAAAGCTTCATACTTTGATTGGGATGCTGCAGACAAGTCGCTCAGCTGGATAGTACTCTATATATCTATATATCCTTTTGCTTGACCAAAGTATAACATTACAAACTATTTAATCTAACCTGGAGTCCACCAAAACGATCTTAGAAAATAATATGTCTTTCTGTGGCTACAGAAGTAAGGAACTGACACCTTACTGCTGTCAAGCTGATACTTCATTCTCATTTCTTTCTCTAGGTGATGTGTTTACTCACTGTATTGGACTCTGCTCTTCCTTTACATTATGTTTAATATCACAGGCTTCATTTGCTATCCAGAGTAATAACAATAATGTTCTAGTGAAATAAAAAATATGAGCCAGTAAGGCAAATCCATCTGCATTTCCAGAATAAATGACAGGACAGAATGATGCCAGTGCATGAATACAGTCACTGTCTTTACTGGACAAGCACTTTCTGTAACACAGGCTGGCTGTAAGCTCTGCCTAGATTGACATAAAAACTCATATGCAGCTGAATGTTACTCAGAAAACCTCTCGCTGAATATGATCACTCCACAAGCCAAGACGCCCACTACTCTAGAAGTACGACAGATGTGACAACCGCTCACTGCTGCTTTGTCTCTGAAGGTGGTTCCCTTAGAAAGAATGCAATAGCTCAGCCAGTTTCCCTGCCTTCCTGTCTGATTTTATTTTTTTACCAGAGCAAGAGTCAATAAACAGGAGAGATGAACACAGGTGGGATTTGGCACACTATCTGTTGCAAGAATAAGTTTGAGAAGGAATAGGCAGAGCCAGTTCTGCTGCAGCTAGAAAATTCTGTCAAGTTTAGCAATGTACTGGGTTGGCACGGCAAGGTTTTGGTAGCTGGGGTGGGTGCTACAGGGGTGGCTTCTGCAAGAAACTGCTAGAAACTTCTTCTGTGTCCAACAGCCAGCTTCAATATGGCCCCACTGCTGGCCAAGGCCAAGCCCGTCAGTGATGGTGGCAGCACCACTGCAATAACATATTTAAGAAGGGGTGTGTGTGTGTGTGTGTGTGTGTGAAATCCCTGTGCAAGAGCAACTGCAACTGGAGAAGAGAGAATTGAGAATATGTGAGGGAAACAACTCTGCTGCCAGACACCAAGGTCAGTGAAGGAGGAGGGGCAGGAGGTGCTCCAGGTGCCAGAGCAGAGATTCCCCTGCAGTCCGTGGTGAAGACCATGGTGAGGCAGGCTGCCCCTCTGCAGCACATGGAGGTCCATGGTGGAGCAGACAAGAAAAAGGGGGGGGCGGGGGCATCCCTGTGCAAGAGCAACTGCAACTGGAGAAGAGAGAATTGAGAGTATGTGAGGGAAACAACTCTGCTGCCAGACACCAAGGTCAGTGAAGGAGGAGGGGCAGGAGGTGCTCCAGGTGCCAGAGCAGAGATTCCCCTGCAGTCTGTGGTGAAGACCATGGTGAGGCAGGCTGCCCCTCTGCAGCACATGGAGGTCCATGGTGGAGCAGATCCCCCTGCAGCCCATGGAGGACCCCACCCCAGAGCAGGTGGATGCCCAAAGGAGGCTGCGGCCCCTTGGAGAGCCCACACTGGAGCAGGCTCCTGGCAGGAGCTGTGACTCTGTGGAGAGAGGAGCCCATGCTGCAGCAGATCAGCTGGCAGGACTCGTGACCAGACTGTTCCTGAAGGACTTCACCCTGTGGAAAGGGCCCACATGGGAGCAGTTTGTGCAGAACAATGTGGGAAGGACCCACGTTGGAGAGGTTTGTGGAGGACTGTCTCCCGTGGGGGGGGCCCCATGTTGGAGCAGGAAAGAGAGTGGGGAGGAAGGAGCAGCAGACATGATGTGCGATGAACTGACCACAACTCCCGTTCCCTGTCCCCACGTGCTGCTGGAGGGGAGGAGGTAGAGAAAATTGGGAGCAGAGTTGAGCCTGGGGAGCTCAAGGGAGGGGTGGGGGGAAGGTGTTTTAAGATTTAGTTTTTATTTCTCATTACCCTACTTTGATTTGGCTGGCAATAAATTACATGAATTTTTTATTTCTTCGCAAGTCAAGTCTGCTTTGCCCATGGTGGTAATTGGTGAATGATCTCTCCCTGTCCTTATCTCAACCCATGAGCTGTTTGTTATATTTTCTCTTCCCTGTCCAGCTGAGGAGGGAAGTGATAGAGCAGCTATCACTGGGCAGCCAGCCAGGGTCAACCCACTACAAGGAAATACTGCTGTGTTGGAATGCAGCTCTCAGGAACGGCGCCTGCTGCCAGCGAGCTGGGGATGGCAAGTCATGCTCAGCACTGTGCAGCTTTCTCAGCAGTTCACAACCTCTGCTGAACACAGAGGGAATCATCCTCTGTCCTACATGCCTACATACAAATGCTTGAAGTGAAGGTTGTTACAGTAAGATGTGACCTGATATGCAATGAGCGTAGCATTATAATACGGAGATTCAAAAAGCTACATAAATTAAGCTGTGCATTTATTCTGCTATTTTGCATGTTCATTCATTGGTATCAAACAGCTCAAATGGAAAAAAACCAATCGCTTGTGTGCTGAAAAGCAACCAATAATTTTGCACTACTGTTTTGGGGTGCTGAGCTCCAAGGATTTTAGAAGTCTGTGAGTAGACAAACTCCGATTGTTTCTGACTCCTCATCCTCAAGAAGGAGTAATCTTGATATTTCCACATGCATATCACCAGAGAGAGACATGGAAAGGTAGCAAGTCACTTCTGATAATCTTAACCTTCAAACGTTTTATTCTTTCTTACAGCTGCCTCTGTTAAAAACACTTGATTTGCAGCTCTGTATTCCGTACTGCGTATGTTGTAAAGTCCCTTAATCCAACGCAGGAAGCATCCTATACAACGTGCCCTTTTTAAGGTAAGAAATGCATGTGTAAGGAGTTTGGGAAATGTTTTGAACACAGGACCTCTTCTTTCGTACCCTATTACTGTTTTCTGCAAAGTTTTGAGTAATTTGCTTTTCTGAAGCAAACTATAAAGCTTTTAACTGTAAAAATGATCTTCTTGTGCTTTAATTACCTGTGGCCTGATCTTCCAACCCTTGTCAGTGTAAGTAATCTTGACTCATCTGTCTAATCTTAGTGATTGAGTATAGGAGTCGTCAAGTGACTCCAGCCTCTCTGCTAGGTCTCTACTCAACTTTCCTAAATCACAATTTGTTTTCACATGGGTAAGTGATCTAAGTGAAGGGTTAACAGTGTTCTGTCTCTCTTAATTTGAGATTTGGAAGACAATTATAATTCAAAATGCTTCTTCTAGTTGAGACTCCTTAGGAAAGACACATACATAGCCTAGAGCTAGAGTCCAACTTTGCTTTTAAATGCAAATATTTTAACAAGTATAACACACAGAAGCATGAACTATCAATTATTCCTACTAGGCATATGTAAAACATCTTGTTTATCACAAAGAGACCAAATTAGGCTAAAAATGTAAAATAAAAATTTGTAATTGAAATGTTGCCTGTTATCCTTTGAAACTGCCCATTGTTCTTATCAGAAGTAGCCTTCATGTTGTCTTGATGCATCTGAATGGCTCTTTCAATAAGAAAAGATGGGAACTGGTCTGTGGCATTTGTCATGCAACGAGACTTCTTGAGAATGGTGTTGGAACAGTGTGTTATTTGCCGCACTAGCCTGCCAGGTAAGAGTAAAGACTTTGTTTCCCCTTGCTTTCATTATGTAAAGGTCTTACTGATATATACAGACTGACAGGAGGATAAGTTTCACAGCCAGGCAGAATGGAACCTACAAACACAAGAATATAGCCAAAAGTCCATGGAAATTTTGGAAGTGTTAACTTCAATAGATTTTTTTAAATCCAGCTTTTAACTGCCTTAGGCTGAAGGCAGATCAACTACAAGTTTCAACAAATGTTGGTTTTAAATTCCTTGATAGTATTGTCTCAGCCTAAACAAAATCCAATTGCACTGTTTATCTGCATCCCCCAGAAGACTTCGTTCTGAGACAGTAATATCTTGGAGTTTGGAGTTGTTAATTTGTTTTCCGGGCTACTACTATCCATCTTTCAGAGCTGCAGCTCTGAAATTGAATCGAGGTGATACAAAATGTTTCATCATTTTGTAGTCATAACAGCTGTTTTACGTTTTTCCAAGGGTAGTTGGTAGTTTTTGACCAGGAAATAATTGTTTTAGTCAGGTCTTAGACATGTCCATCCACAATCACAGGATTAACTCAAATGTTAAATATGTATAGGGCACAGTCCTGTGACTCGCATGCTCAGAAAGCATTCCCTGATGATAGCTATCTCTGGAAACTTGAAGTGAGGTTAATGTTACATCGCAGCAGCCTATATGTTGTTTTCTCCCACCCCGATGTCGTCTGAGTTCTTTTGTAACTGGAAGTTGCTAATCCTTGATGGTTAGTAGACTGTTCTGTCCTGTCCTCTTTTGGTTTTGGTACAAATTTTTGTACATTTGTCTTATTGGTATGGTGTGATTTCAGAGCTCTCTACAATCTTTGTTTCTGACACCACTGGGGGTTTGTGTATCACCCCAGCCTCCCGATTTGATTAAACTGTTTATAGATGTTATATAGTGGTTCATAATTCAGTCTATTTGATCTTGACAGCACTGATAGAGGTTGTTGATTAATACATATTTTACAAAACAATACGTCCAAGTACTACTATTTAAAGATCTATTGTCTACATTGTTTCCAGTTTCACCTCTCTCTCCTCTTACTGATGGCTTCTATGCTTTTTAAAGTTCTGAGGTTTTAGGTGTCAGAACACATGCCTTTTTTTTCTCTCTGGGCTTCTCGGAATGAAAGGAGACCTACCCCTACACATGGCTGGTCTCAAAAAGTTAGAAAATGTTATTTTTTGAAATGTACGCTCCCCCTACTATCACCTAGTTCTAATTTCTCTAACAGCATACAATTAAGGAGACTTGACTTAGCTGCAGAGACCCTTTCATCTCAATTCATCAAGTGCATGACAACCCCAATAATATTTACTTCTGTTAAAATAATTGGTCCTCTGCTGGGTAGTGTTATGCATTTAGGGCAGTGTTATATACTTTGATACTTACATATTTATCAGACACCATATATATATGTTATCTGATTTAACTCTTAGCATAGTCCAACAGTGAAAGTCAGACCATACCCTTCGGGTCACTCAGACTTCAAAAGGACATAAAATAGCTTTCGCATCTCTGTATCTCTACCCGAAGTCTCTCCTTTTTGTTTGGTTTCTTGCATTAGAGAGGAAGAAGTGTACCTGAAGCAGTCAGTTGTTTCTTGTCTTTGTATTGTTTGATGTGTGAAGAGCTGGGTTATCAGATCTCTGTGTGCTACTGAATATGGCTCCATTTGCTACAAAAAGTGCTATCTACAAGGAGGCAAATATGCCCTCTACTGACTTCATTCGTGGCTAGAGTTTAAAAGCTGCTGTCAGACAGCATACAATGGAACTGTTGTTTGCAAATAATGCAAATTAAAATAAACATCTTTTATCATAGGAAAGCAATTAGTGTTGATTCGCAGCTTCACTTCGTTTTTGTTTCCTGACCTTGACTACATTGTGATGGTTTTGTGCTTCCTCGGACAGTTTCTACTTGCATCTGCATCGATTAAACCTTGATCTCATTTATTATCTCAGGAAATGGTCTCAAGGTCACAGGGCTGGAAATTTAATTATGGTGGCAGTATATTAAGTGGCACATTTAAAGATGCTGAATCGTAGTAATTAATTTTTTGGATGGTGGTCTCTAGGGAACAGGTTTTCTCTACACCGGGTGTTTAGACATCCATCATGGCCATTCAGCTTGGCAGCTGTCTTTTAGCTTTAAACTGCGTCATGATTCATCTTTTATGACTGACTTTAAAAACACTAGACAACTATATCCTTTTTTATTGTAATATATGTCAGATGCTTGTATTAAACTATACTTCACCTTTGCTATAAAACATTAACAGAGGCTGCTAGTAGCTACCTGGGCTGGCCTCTAAATTGAGACAACAATTACCCTTCGCTGACATCTAGTGTCAAGACATGAGATATAGCTGAAGTGCTGAATCCATTGGCCTGGAAATCCTGCACTACCCCAGTGATTCAGGCTCACCCAAGAAGCTGCAGCACTGGACATAATTAGTGGACACGAGGGATTAACTTGGCACTCAGTGTTGACTTTGTAGCAGCACTAGGTTATTGAATGAAATGCAGCACTGCCAAGGTCTTAAAAAGCTTGTAATGTTTAATGAAGGAATGGTCATTAAACTTGTGGGATCAAATATTAGGCAAGATGGAACTGGGAGGTATTTAATAAAGAGGCCTGAAAATATGAACTAAATCACATATACTCATTTAAACTGCTGGCTAAAGCCCAGCATATTTCAAAATTGTTCACTGCTGGTTCAAGCTAGATGGTATGAGCTAAGCAGAACAGTAAGCAGGTTTTAGCTTTCTGCGTTAACTTCACAGGACGTTTTTCTACTGTAGAATTCTTTTTCTTAAATTAAACACTTCAAGGTTCACACATTCTGCTGGGATTGCAAAGAGATGTTCTCGAGGGAGCGTGAGGGTATTGGAGTTCTCACAGTGAACAATATCCACGAATTTTTAGTGAAGTCTTCCATACCCTTTGTCAAGCTGAATCTTCCAAAATCAAGACCAAAGTATTACCCAGTGGGGATTCAGAATATTGCTTCAAGAATTGATCCTCACACCAGTATATATGTAATATTATTTTTAACAGACTGGATGAAGAAGATTAAAATCTCTTAAAGCTGTTAGGATGGGCAGAAAATGGAATTGAATTCTAGGTGCAGAATATTGGGTGTAGCCTTCCTCCTGCACCTTGGCACCTCTTCATCTCTATAGACAATTCTTCAGCTGTTGAAGTCTTTGCGCTTGCAGTATTTCATCTTCTCTTAAATTCCTGCCATGAGCCTATCTAGCTCTTTCTGCTATTTGGCCTTTGTGTAACAGTAGCATATCTTCTACACAGATCAGTTAGGTCTCCTTTTTGTACTGTGTGTTCTGTGATTAGAATTACGTGACCGTGGCTGAGATGTTTAAATGCTGTTCCTGTGCAGTGGAACTGATGAAGAGTAGTTTCCTTCGGTGTACATGTCTATCGAGTGCATCTTCACTTCACTGAGCTAAATCTAGCAGCATGGCATGTTGTGGCTTAGAAAGTAATGCCCTGTGGCTCATGTTAATTCTGAGATTTTATAGGCAGTATCAGTAAATGCTGAACATGTCAATCCTCCACCCATGCTCTGTGTTCCCATCGTTGGGAAAGGCAAATACCCAGTAGAACAGCAAGCACATCAGAAGAGAAGAGGGATCTCTGAAGTCAGATATTAAAAGGAATATAGTGTTCCTTAGCTTTTACTTTGGTTTGATTGCAGACTTACTGGTGTGAAGGACATCTACTGGAAGTGTCAAACAATGTAGCTATTCTCAAGGCTGGAGTGTGAGAACGGCACAGATTTTTGACCAAGGCAATTCAGTTGTGTACAAGCCTACACAGAAATGGAAATGAATGATCACACAGTGGCTTTTTATAGAATTGCATATAGAGCTTTGGAGCTGTCTAGATCTCATCTAATTTAAGAGGTACTAGAAAGGAAAACAAATTGGAGAAATGGGCTGGTCCTCATGAAGCAAAGAATGTTCAGGGCACCTGTGCTGGTGCACGGGCATAGTTCGGGTCCCTCTTCCTCACTCGCTAAGAATAGGCTTCTTGCAACTTGTGGTCTAGATCTGGGGGCTTCTTTGCATGTAGCCTGTAAGATATGTTTTCCAGAATAAGGGAATTCTATTTAACTTAGCACATAATGACATCAGAAAGCCTTAGAAGCAGGTGAAGTGGGAAGAGGGCCTGTGGATAGCCAAGAGTCACTTCTAACATTATATGTTTGCAAGTGTAATGTTCAGTCTGGCCAACTGGTTTCCATCTAGATGTGATTGACAACTCCTTTGTAATTTTCTCTTAAAACCAACATATATGCTTGTAAGTTAGTGCTCTCCTACTTTCAAATATTACAACAGAACATGAAAATAGGGATAAGGTATCCTGATCCACTCCTGTGGATTGTCATGGTTATTTTCCAAGTGCCCTAATCTACTCACACATTATTAAAACTGGATTAATTGCATATATATATGGTTATACATCTAGCCAGGCAAAGCAGAGCAAATCAAGGCTTGCTACAGGGTAGTCAAAATGATTAATTTTTTGCCATGAGTTTCTGAAGAGGCCCCTTTGTTCAGAATCCACTGGATTTTGTGAAGAAACAAACACATCACAATATAAGAAATAAGGTGGAATTGCCGTATTCGATGGAGGATTATATCTGTACCAAAAAACCTAAAGAGGATATATGGATATTCTTTTTGTCAAGCTTATGTTTTGTCACTTCTTGTACCTCATTTTAATGAAGAACGTTTTGAGTTGTTATTCTCCGTGCTATTGATGGATTAAAAAGTGATTTGAATATATCTGCATTCAATTATTGCTATCAGTATCTATGTATGTGAGTATTCACAATGGAATCGGGACTAGCTGTATAGGAAGTTTAAACTTTGGAACATGTAGACAGAGATAAAATCAGTATAGCTTTGGCTACCACTGTTGGAAGAGTGATGGTTGTATAATAAATAATCCATAGGTTAAGATAAGTTTATGCAAGTGATTAGGTGAGCAGCTGTGCACAATAAATGGAGGAATAGAAGAAAAAAGTCATTAATGAAAATTTCAGAAGAGGCTAATGGTACCAGATTAAGTATTCATCATGAACTGCCTCTTCAGCTGTAGTCACGATGTACATATTATTCATATCACCTTACTGTTGGATTAAGTCACTGTTGGATTAAATAGTTTTTGTTGAAACCAAGACAGCAAATGTTCCTGCATTTCATGTGGAATTGTGTACTGTATGAATGGCAAAGTTAGTCTGTTTCATGTCTTTTTATGTCAACAAGCTCAACAAAACCACTTCTGCGTGTCTGGAGGCTATTTTATCTAAAATGCTATAGTAGAAGGGCAGCAGTGATAGAAAACACTTGCACTTTACCTCCTTTTGTAACAGACTTGCATATGTTTGGTCAATCAGAATTTCTCCTACTGAAAGACTAGGTTTATAAAACCAAGCATGGGAGGTTTGGATCCAAGCTGTACGTCATCAGAACCTTCAAATGATATATGTGGATTTCTACACACCCACC
>NW_010400464.1:18558-27130 GCF_000710305.1 Buceros rhinoceros silvestris | reverse complement strand
CCCCCGCCACTTCTGAACCGTCTCTTATTAGCATTAAACAGCATGTCATTCTTTTAATGACTTTTTGCAAATGGAAAATCTTGTTTGAGGAAAAAGTTCCTTAAAACAGGGTTGTTCGGTATACTTGCTGAACTTTTTTCTCATTTTGAAAGCCACAGTTTTAGCCCATATCAAGTGTTTCTTTCATATGAGGTGTGCAATAATTTGATTTCTACGAATAAGAACTATCTTTCAAAACTGTTTCAGTGCATACTCACATGACTGATATCCTCATAACCATCCACCCTGAACTACATTCAACTTTCCTAAATGAGATTTTATTGGAACTGATTATGATTAGATAAATGGGTGACTTCACTAATGTATAATACACTTTTCAATTATAGAGTATGTATGATAATTTACATTTCTTGTTTGATAGTATGATATTTATGTGACATATTCTGGATGAGATCTGCTGCTGTTTATATAATGGCCTTACTTTTCTCTTAAATTAAATCTACTTTCAAGTTCCTTCAATATATTTAAATTTTTTGGATAAACAAAGACATTACGAATCCACCTTAATTTACCCTTCAGTGGAATGAAACCTACTGGTAAATAAATTCTGGTCCCCAAATTTGTTGCCTAAGGAGACAAACCGTGCCATCAGATTAACAGATGAACACAATGTAGATTGGAATAGGAATTGTCCCCGGTTATGTGAGTGCAGAATCAAGCAGCCATTATCAAATTGAGAGCTGAGAGACTGTTAAAGAAAAATGGAATTTGATGAAGAAACAGTGTTTGTTCTTTCTCGCAGTAAATCTGATTTACGTCTTCTGGGTTTTCTTTACATGTAGAGATTTTGCAGGATTTATTGCTAATTTTGAGATATGTGAGAATTAGATCATCTTCTCTGGTAAAGGACCTCTGGGCAGGGAATATACTTTTTTTTTTTTCCTGGCTAGTAATCTATACAACTTTTCATCTGATGTCAACATGCAGAGAGGCAGCATTCAGCCAGAAAAAAGATACTGACTATATGGATTGTATTACTAAATACCTTTTAAACTTTATATTAAAAAAAAACCCCAAAATGAAAATTGAGGGTCACACCTGTAAACTCTAATAAATCAATAATTTTGAAAACTATCATGTTACAGAATTTAATTTCAAAGTGGGCAACATATTAGAGGAATATATTTTTCTAACTTAATCTAATGTCTCTGAGTGATTTCAGATCAACAAGATATCATGAAAGAAAAGAACTTGGTGTGTAATACAGTGTAAGAAAGTTGAAGATAGGGGTTGGTCGTATTGGAAATCCATGAATGCTCAATAGCCAGCTTTCCCAAAACGGTTTAAAGAGGAAACCCCCAACCCCAAAAAAGCCACACAGTTGTGGTGAAGGGTGCCCTTCACGTTTCATTGCTCAATATTGGTTTCTTTTGGAAGTGGTAGTTTTTCCAGTCATGCACTATTTACGTAGCTTACATGACATCTGTTTGTGTATTTATATAAATGTATTATGTATTTATGTTTACACACACACAGTGTCCTAAACTGTCCGGAATTCCAACATCCCTACAACAACACGTACAATGAATTTATGCTTAATCAGTATGGAACTGACATATGATACTCTGATATTTGGCTTTTAATTCCTAAAAAGCTTTTTTAAAAATATACCTGGTGTTTCTCCAGAAGCTCTGCAAAGAACTGAGAACTCAAAGTTGTATTTTTAAGAAACTTTGAAGACTGTGACAATGCTATTTTATTTTATTTTATGCTCTTAATGGCAAATAACAGCGGCATTTGGTAATATATCTACTTCACATTCTAAATTTTCAATTGTTTTGAGTATTCTTCTGCTTTAATTATTCCTGGCACAAATCCACTGGACTTTAGGAATGAGGCCACCTCTGGGGTTAGCTAACAGTAGCATTTTGAGTATGAACACTGAAATTTGCAAGGTCAAGAGTTTGTTAATAAAATATAATTGTGTGTACTTTTCACTTCCATAAAATGTTTCATAAAATGATCACTTTATACCAGTTAATATTCTTGTGCAGAGATTGCTGCCACGGGTCTGTAACTTGTAAAAATATGTGAGTTGATGAGCAACTTGCTTGGCCTCTGCCAAGTTTCTGTGTTATATTAATAGCTGATCACAGCCTACTGTTTTATTAGGACAGTATTTTCTAAGCTATTGACAGATACATTAATGATACTGGCTGATGAATAAACTAGTAGTTTTAGACTGAAGTTAGGAACTATTTTTGTAGAGGAAATTATTTTTTTTTTCCACAGTATGAAGTTTATTAGCCCAGAGGACAAGGGGTGATGGTTTTAAACTAAAAGAGGGGAGATTCAGACTAGATATAAGGAGGAAATTTTTTACACTGAGGGTGGTGAAAACTGGCACAGGTTGCCTAGAGAGGTGGTAGATGCCCCATCCCTGGAAGCATTCCAGGTCAGGCTGGATGCTGCTCTGGGCAACCTGATCTAGTTGAAGATGTCCCTGGTCATTGCAGGAGGGTTGGACTGGATGACCTTTGAAGGTCAGTTCCAACACAAACTCTTCTAGGATTCTAACTTACCATAATTAATTTGAATGAAGATATTCACATCGTGCTTTTTGTTGAAGAGGGAAAAATAAGATAAATACTTGGGGACTGCTATTTGTTTAACTGGCACAGCTATCTGAGGAGGGGCATCCTCCTCCTTCCCTTTCTTTGGATTGGGAGACAGGAGTCTACAAAAATGTTAAGCTCGGGGCGGGGGGAAGCTATGCTATGAAATGCGGTGGTGGAGGCAATCTGCATCTGAATTCTTGTGGCTATTTGCATGGCTCTCTGCAGCCCAGTGACAGGTTCTGTCCCTTCTAGTTTCTATAACAGGGAGAGGGCAGAGGCATGACTGAGAGACTGTGTCAATAAAGCTTTTAAGTAAGATGCATTGTCTGTGGAGAAATGCCATGCAGCACGTATCAGTGAGAGGGGAAAATACTGGTAGCAATCTAGAGATCATGCTAGTATGTCTGCAAGACCCTCACTTAATGTCAAAGATTTTCTTGTGTAAGCAAGTAACTCCAAGCTCCTCTGATATGACAGATGGATGCTGCCCTTCAGAGAAAACAAGGAGGTAAACAATCTAGACTGTGGTTTGAGAAGCCCTGAAGAAAGCTGACAGAAAAGGCTGAATCTTGTCTTTGTTCTCTTGCTGTAAGGAAAATCAAATTGCAGAGGTGATGTAATTTTTGGACTTCAGAGAGTAAGCACAGAATGTCTCCATATGTAGGCTGGAAATGATACACAGTTTCATGCATGCTGCCATTTGTACAATTAGAAATGGTGGTTCGGAGGAGTGAAAGTATTTTCACCTTTGAACATGTTTGGGAGTATGAAATTGTGAATAACCGGCCCAAGGATACTGTGCAGAGGACTGCATTGTATGTTCTTTGTTATTACACTGTGCATCATAATGCATGCACTGTGCACGCTCCATACTACAAGGAAACGCATCGTTTCTTCTGTATTAAGAAATAAAGTATTGTTAAAACACAGACACAATGTCAAATGTATAGCTAACAAAAAGGAGATTTGGGCGTCAACATAAATTCTGCGGGGAACTGTTCCATTTCCTTGGAATGTTGAACAGCAGTGTTCCAGAGCATGGATCGGTCCTTATGTCCAGGGCTTTTAACTAGAAGCCTTAACACTCTAAGGATTTCTGTCTGAGCAGTGATTTGGAGTTATACTGTCATCGGATAATTCAGGCCAGAATGACTTTCTGGAGGCCTGTAGTCCAGCCTCCTAATTGAAATAGGGTCAGCTCTGAGATCAGGGCTTTATCCAGCTTTGTCTTGAAAACCTGTAAGGAATTTCCTGAATCTCCTTTTCCCGCTTTTTCACATTTGTATTATTGCTCAATTTTTCTCCAACTTCAGTTGTTTTATTTGTAGGTGTTAGGAATTCTCTATGTCAAACAGTGAAAGCTGAAGGAAGCAAGTCAAGGCATTTGCTGTGTTGGGGTAATTATAGATGTGCATGCTCTTGTGCTCGAGATTTGTGACCTAAATCTGACTTCTCTCTCTAAGCTAGTTTGCTTCTTGCTAGTTTTGCCTCTCAGTAGCAAACTACTGGAAGTGCAGGTAATCTGATTATGAAAAATCAACTGCTGTGTAAAAGTGGACTATACACTTAAACTTGTATGAGGCAAAGCCGCTATATGAGTCTTCAAAACATAACTGTAATTCTCTCGCTCCTTTAAGATGGCACCACCTGCTATTTAAGTCACTAACTGTTCTGATTATTTTAGACAAATTTCAGTGTGCATTTTCCTTGTGTCTCGGTAACGAGGAGCATGTTTGTTCCAAGATCACCCTACTACAGCTAAATGTGAAAGCTTGTGTATTTGATTCATATTGAGCTTGGAGTTCCTTGTACTGGAATAAAACAGAAGTAAATACTTAAATAAACAATAAAGCTGATGCAAGTAAGAGGAGTGCTGAGTCCACAGAATGCATTATTAACAGCATATTAGTACACACATTGGCTGAGACAGGTGGTTGTGCATGCTGTAAATAATTCTCTGGATATCAAAATAGTAGTGGGTAAGATAATTGAATGCATTGCAGGCGAAATGGCATCACCCACTTTGTTTTCTTTTAAAAGCATGATTCATTCATGAATCAGTGGATAGCTGTTCTCAGATTTTACCAATCTGTTAAAGCGGTTGGGGAAAATCCTTCTGACTGAAGGATTACTGATGACCTCTGTTCCTGTTGTCCTCATTTAAGTCGGTGTGTGCATGTCTGTATACATATACGAAGCCTTTACTATCCCTTTAGATTTCCAGAAATTTCAAAGCATGGTTGCTTTGCTCCATTGACTTTAATTTTTCTTGTGCTTCTCCACAAAAATAACTTTTGTAGCCTATCTTTGACTCTGTAAGAACTTTCCAAGGAGCAGCCAACAAGAAATCTGCTTCAAATTGAAATTCTTGAATTCAGGTATGATCATGCAAACGACCAGGCAGAATTTATTTAACCTTCAGCCAGCTGCTTAACCAAGTTGAAATTATTGATAGCCCATCAGCAATGATCAAGATGGAGATACTAAATGAAGGTGCCTTTTCTTTTTCTTCTCTGGTCCTCGCTCCCCCCACCCCACTCCTTTTTATTTTATTTTATTTTTAAATAAGAGAACCATTGAGCTGGTAACAAGACTTGAAATGCCGTGTCAGCTCCGCTAGCATGGTCAAGGAGCTCAGCTGTAGAAGGGAAATAAAACTGTTAAGTTATGGCTGCCCTCCAATCAGTCACAGGGGTAATGATGTTTGGCTTTAGTCAGGTTATATGTCAGTAAATATACATCTTTCAGACAGCCTTTAAGACAGCCTTAAGATCATGCTTATTGTTTTATATAGATAGGGGTCGGATGCTGATATATGGTGGTCATAGGCCACTGAAATAAATTTCACCACATTCAGCAGGTAAAGTTAATCTCAATAGAACAGAATGTGACTGCAGTTTTGATAGAATATTCATTCCATTGACAGTGATGGGGCATTTTTTCTCTCTTAGGTTTTGTGCAAATCACTCAAATGCAGATGATTTTTTTTCTCTGCCTTGATTCTAAATTTATCACTACCTGAAGTGACCAATTACATTCAGTCTTTAGTCTAGAGCCGTGGCTAGTTCAAAATGCAAAATTCCAGCTTATAAACACCCTGGTGAGCTATATTGTGTTAACCTGCCCCGCTCACAGGAACATATGAATTGAATTCCACGTTCTGCCAAGTACTGGAAAATCCAAAATGTCATCTCTTTCATGTGTGAGACAAGACCACACTGAAACCAACGTTCTTGACTTACAGCATTATGAATTAAAATCTTACTGTAGACTTAGACAAATACGTTTTACCTTATCTTTTTCTGATAATACTTAAGTTTCTACTTAAGCTTGCTGCTAAAGAATTTGTATCTATTTGCAAATATTGGATATCACACCTTCAATGACTGTAGATTGACGTTAGCCATTAAGTTCTGCTCTTTCAATAGCATATGAGAGTTAAGATGCACCACTCAACTTTTTGAGTAAGATACATTGGCTGTTATAAAACACAGAAAGTCCCATTATGCCAGCCTCTGCTCTTACTCATATGCAGTATTACCATTCCACAGCGAGAAAATGTAGAAATACAGCCTACATGCATTTCATGTAATACCAACACAATTAGACTAGAATTTGATAAAGCCATTTCTGGTATTTACTCCATAAATAAAACTTGCTTTGGGTCTTAGTGTATAATGTAGTGTTCATTTTTAATTTAGCAAAAATGTGGCTTTCTAAGTCTAGGGTTAAACTAAAGTACCAAGCTGCCCTATGGTGTAGCAGCCTTTAATCCAGATCTAGAATGACAAAACTACTTAATTTAGTAGGATTTATTAGAGCAGATTAGGCTTAATCCTCAAGTTTTATTTTGTGTTTTAATTGTCAAATATCCATTGAATTAATGAATAATTTATCTGTATAAAGACCAAGAGTGGAAAAACAACGGGTAGTGTCCAGGATTGCAGGCAGAAATTGTATTGTTGATTGTATATCAGGCTTCCAATGTTAAGCTTTGTTGACATTGTTTTGCTGTGTTTTTTTTTTTAAGTGTAGTCAGTGAACAGTCCTTCAACAATGAAAAAAACCAAACCCCTCCAGAGATCCAGGTAAGCCCAAGTTAATTACCAGTGACAGCATGGCACAAGCATTGTTTGTATGTTTGAGTGATGGAAATTTAGAAAGTGGGTGTGTATTCAATTTACATGTGATGCTGAATTTAGTCTTTGTAGTAGTACTTCTGGGTGTCTGATTATAAGCATACTTATGCTGGTCACCATGTTTAAGTGTTGAAATGTTTATTTTGCTGTGAATTAAATTATGGATTGCTTCTCTAAGAGCCGCAGCCTGTGGTCCAGCTGACTTCACAGGAAGACTTACTACCTAAAGGGTAAGAATTTGCCGAATAATATTATAAGAATCAATTTTTTATATGATCAAGACAAGCTCCACAGCTCTCATAGAGCTGTTTTTCTTATGCAACATTCCATGTCAAGCATTCTAACACCTGAAAGCTTCCTGCTTTAAGCCTCCAAGCAGATAGTGTAGAAGGCACTGCACGCTGAGTTCCATTGTATTCTTGTAGAAGCATTCCAGTGGAATCCATTGAAATATGGCCTAATTAAAAACAACTTCAGGCTCCGAATGTACAAAAATATTTGGCTTTTAAACAAATACATTTCCACATTTCCTGCCACCAAGATCTCAGAACTTTCAAATCTCCTGCAACTGAAAAAGGAAATCTCACCAAAATATCTTACGGGAAGACAACCCTGGAGTTCAGGAGGTTTACTCAGTTACATGATAAACCTAATGATACCTAGAGTATCTAATGAACCTCTGGGTCTATGCAGATAGTGTTATCCTAAACCATAATAAAAACACGCACTGCACCATCATCATCATCATCATCATCATGGCTTGGCTTCGCGAACAAAGATCTGGGAAAGGTTTTCCCCACGCTCACTGCAAGCGATGAGCGCACCCTTCAGGCCTGCGCGGTGGATTTTTCAGGTGAGGCGCAGCATGCGCGGAACTGGCTCCACCCTTTACACCTGAGGTTCATCTGCCTGGGCCTAGCGAGCTTGGATGGTGACAGCGAAGTCCTCGGGTCGTAGGTTTGGTTAGAGTGTCCTTCTCTTAGATGATGGATGCCTTACAGGGCTAAACGAGCTCCATCTGCCCGGGTTTGGAGTCAGAGTTGTCCTTCTCCTAGGATGGCTGCCCGAAGGCTACTGAGCCCATCCTGCCTGTGGACACACTTTGTCTGACCCTTCAGTTGAGACCTGTCTGGCTTGGGAGACCCCACCGGAGGCACATGCCACCACCAGCACAGCTCTCAACCTCACAAGGGCACACAAGCTCCTTCCCCACGGCAAGGGGGTGCCCGTGAAAGAGTCGCTGCTCTACCTCCGGACATCACAGACCCAGGCACGGGGCGGCCGGGGCTGCCAAGAACAGGAGTCCTGGAGGGGACTCCACCATCAATTCTAGAACAACAAACATTTACCTTCCTCTGTAGCTTGGATTCTTCTAAGCATCCCAGTGTGAACAGAAGCTTCATACCAGTCTTGACCTACAGATCAGAAGAGAAGACAATCATGTTGCTGCAGATGATATTACAATGTTATGGATCTACTAGTCCTGGCTGGTGTCCTTTTAAATCTTCCTTGAGAACAAACTGTACTATTGTAGTATATTTTAAAATGTGCTTCATACTCATAAACTTTGTTGTATCCTTACTTACTGGCTGCACTTCAGCATCTGCATCTGGACCACTGGCCAGAAACAACTTGTTGGAGGATTTGGCATTTGTAGTTGCAGTCAGAGCTCGAGCTGGCCTGCATGTAACACTATGGTTTCACTAAGCTGACATTTCCTGATGGAATAATGCCCCTCTAAAACCTTTTGACAGACTGTCCAAAGCTCATACTAGCACCTAGCCTAGCACTTTTCTCTCCCTTGAGCCAGTTATT
>NW_010400464.1:6791-18463 GCF_000710305.1 Buceros rhinoceros silvestris | reverse complement strand
CAGGAGAGAAGTCAGGCTAATGCTGAACAGTTTAGGAGACCCCAAGCTAATTGTATAATCAAGGGTTCTGAAATTTTTATTAAAAGAATTCCTTTGCTAGCTTGGGTTTACCAGTGACTAAAACAATTTATAGAATCAAACAGTGGTTTGAGTCTATAAATTCATGACAACCTTTTCTTTCAGAAATTTCTTGATGGATTTTATGGTGTAGTCTGTAGTGTTATCAGATCAGTATGGGGAACAAATGTTTTCTCATAGATACCTGGATATTGAAACAAAATTCTCATTAGTCTGATAAATTTGCCTTTAGGTACAAGTAGGTGTTTAACAAGCAGGCCTTATTCACAAGATTGCTAATTAGGACAGTTTTTTAAAAGAGCTTTTGGAAATGTTCTATGCCCATCTATCTGATGTTTTTTCTCTCCTTGCCTCATAGTGTCGTTCAGAGACTCTTCAAAGGTAGACAGCTAGAGTAAGTATAGCTGGATTTGCTTCTTCTTTCAGAGTATGGGAAACATGCAAACACAAACAACTTACCTAGTCTCCAGCCTATTTGATTTTGACAAAATGTGCTACAGATTGTTTAATCTATACTCTGTAGCATTTTCATTTTTAAGATTTAGAGTTAAGCTCAGAGACTGTAATATTCATAGTATAGATGTTATATTTGCTAAATGCTGATCCAGGTTCTAAGAGAAAATTATTGTATCATCAATATAAACAAAACAGATTTTATCTTTTAAATCTGCCAGGAGAATTTTTATGAGACTCTGAACTGTTGAAGAATTTTTTTTTCTAATCTATTAACTAGTCTATATTCACTACAAGAGGATTCTTAATTTTTTTTTTCCCAATAGCTAATTTTCACATTCAAAGAAGATGCTCTAATATTCTGGGCTTGTATAGCACTTTTTAAACAGCTTTTCTAAGACATCACACGTAGTGAATGACATTTCATAAGCTTTTTCAAGCAAATGTGATCAGCTGAAAAATTCCAATTCTATCCCCAGAAACCCCCCAGTTAATTGAAATACCTTACATGTGAAAACTGCATAAGAAATAAGATTTCATGTTTGCCTGGACTATAAATAGGCATGAAATTATTTAGATACTTTCCATATGATCATCGTATGTTAACTTTCACCTAGCCAGTCCCATTTCAGGAAAGCGCTTAGACAGGTATTTCAAGCTATCTGCTTCTGTAAGCATGTGATTAAGAGCTTTCCTGAAGAGCAACCCTAATTACCATTCTTAAGACTTAAATACGGTTGGCTATGTCAGTGTACCTACTTAACTTGGGGAACAAAGATTCAGCTTTTCAAATTAACATATTAAAGGTTTGTAATTTTCTCATGTAATATATCAAGTTCCTTAAGTTTCTTTTTAACTATTTTTGAAAGCTTTGTCAGGGACTGCTGTTTTTCAACTCCTCTTACCGTGCTGCTCAGGTTTTAAAAGCATTCAGTTACAGGGCTCTGAATTTGCTGGTATGTATTTTACTATCGGCCAATTCTGACTGTTTTTCTGTTTAATATTTCATCGGTGTCTGGAAAGGCCTTTGTCTGAAGGGAACATATGATGAGTTATGATATTTTTTTTTGTCCTGGTTTAATATAAAACCCTGCATGTCACTGCACCTCATTGGCTGTGGAGCTCGTTGGCCGGACGATGTAGGGAGAGTGACAGACCTGGTGCCCTGGCCCTTTGCCGCCCTGCCAGAGCTGGAAACGTGGCAGCTCCAGTTGCTCTGAGAGAAGTGGCTGATCCTGCTGCTGCTCGGAGCGCCGCTGTCCTCCCAGAGCTGTCCTGCTTGTGGCTGCTGCGTTACTGCCGTGACTGCTGGCTCTACCGCCTGCTGCTGCTGCGGCCTGGCAGGACCTGGGGTTGGCCCTGGAACCTGATCGAGTCTAAGTGCTGTGGCTATTAACTGGCAGCTTGCCTGCGGTTTAAGCCTTGCCGCACCAGATCCCCAAACCTTGTATATATTTGTTAATCCCTAGTTGGTGATGGTTGCTCATAAAATACTTTCCTGTTGTTATTAAAATAGCTTTAGTTTCCAAAACTGAGGCCTCACCCACTTCATCTTTTCCTTTTCTCTCTCTCCTTAACCCCTTTTTTCCTGAAATGGGGAAGAGGCTGATTTGGAGAGAGAATTTGTCCCATGGTTTGGCCCTGCCTCAGCCAAACCAGTGGCATTTGTCTCGCTGAAAGTTGGCTAACTTTTAGCAATGCTTTTAAGGCTATGAAATTGTTTCTGTGGTTTGCAGGAGTGTACCTTGCATTGAGTTTCAAAATCTTTAAGTCCATATGTGGGATCCCTAATGTCAATGTTTCCTTATCTTTTTATTTTTAACCTTTTCCTAATCATGTGTATACTATCATCCAGTATTATAAGCAGTTCTCCTAAAAGCTCACTTTTCAGATTTAATTTTTTTCCTATTTTTTTCTGCTGATTTAAAGCAAATGCAATTCTGATGTAAAAAAATTATCTAAAAAGTGGGTCTCATTTGGGACATGTCTCTAACATAAAAAAAAAAAGGCTCCTGCTGCTTTATAACGATTTAATGAAAAGTTTAAAAGTTCCCATAATGTGGATAGGGATCAGTATGAATTTTTTTTACACTGATGCAGCTAATTCCCATGAAGGATACCCAAGTCTTTAGAGTGTTTAAATGCACCTTTTAAAGCACTGTGCCTTCATGTGTGCAAAAATTTTTGCTGGAATGGTAAGATCAGAAAAAAAGTCACACCCTTTTCTGTAACTACATTGGTGTAACTGTTCAGTACTGATTATTACTTCTGTGCTGTCTACAGATTCTGCAGAAAACCATGGAAATAGATATTTCCTTTGTTTCTTACAAATTATTTTGAAGATGAAAAGTACGATCTGTTCCGACACAAAGACGTCTTCAAGAACTACTAATATAGGGAATTGTTTACCATTTCGTTAAAGGCTACCCAAGAACTACACCAATGTCCAGAAAATAGTCGAGCAGTAACTTTCTAAGTTTACAAAAATGATCTGGTAGTATAGGTTCAAATTATGCAAAAATGATTAATTCAGCATTTTACCGAAGCTGATAAATGAGATCTTAGCGATATCTGTGTGTAGGTTTTTGGATTAAGCTTTTTCTGCTTGTATCTTCACTGAACAGATTTTTTTTTTGTAAGTAACTTTTTCTTATTTTTCTTACAGGTGCTTAACAACCTACTGCTTATATCAGGAAAAATATATGGAAATGTCAGGGAAATAAAATCAGGAAAAGTACTTCACTGACGTATATCCAGAATTCAGACACCCTTTAAAATGTTGATATATGGGGCTTTTGTGTTTGTGCAACAAAGGCAGGCATTGTGCCAGCTTTGGAAGGTGCTCTGAGAGAAATGGAACTTAGTAACACTTTGTAGTATATAATTGTAAATAGTCAAAAGCAATTTTTTAGCAGCTTAACATAGAAGTTAATCAAACCTCAGCTGACTAGAGCCAGGACAGATATGCCAAACAACCTTTTGCTGACCTGTCCATTTCAAATGCAGCTAACTGATGTACAAATTTATCTTATGCCCATGAAGACAGTAAGCTTCAGCGTTAGAAGCAGCTGTTTTCATGGGTTACTGACAAGTTCAGTGTGACTGGTTTTGACATAAAGCATTCACTGCAATGAACACTTCTGCGCAGTAACTGCTGAAGAATATACTATGAACACTGATTGACGTTTCGTTGGAGTACGCAGTTCCTAGGCTATCTTTGCAAGAAGAGTCAAGTGTGCTACAAGACAAAATTTCTGATTTTGTTTTAATGTCTAGTGATCCTGTGGTTATTGGCACAGATTTGGCATTAAAAAAACACTACTTGAAGACTTCAAGTTAAAGATCTCATGGAGCATTGAAAACCACATCTAGAGGTAAACCACAGTCTTTAATCACATGGACATCACTGCGCACACAAATGATCTTTTGAAATTTAGTGGGATACTCTCATGAATAAAGGTTTCTGGAACTGACCTCTATTTTTCTTGCACTTGGTTGCTGAAACATAGAGGTATTTTTATTAATTAAGATGAATTATTCTGATATTTTCTGTAGGCAAAGTTTCTGAGGGCAACTATAACATTATTTTCTGAGATATTTGTCTTGCATTATAGAAAGTATTTCATCACTGTCAGAAAAGCTCCCTGTGTATTTCCTGATGAAGCCTCACAAACATTTAAATCAACTTCCTTTCTAGTAAGGGATATAATTGGGAGTCAACATACTTTTTAAACCTCACTACAAAAAAAATTGAAAATTTCACAACATTTTTTTTTTTTTATTCAACTCTGGACCTGGGTAAGATTAATGGGAAAATCTCTCTACAGCACTTCAAGGAATAATTAAGCTTTAAATTTGGTCTATGTTTGCCAAATGGGAAAGAATATTTTTTACCACCAGCTCCCCCCACCTCAACTTTACCCATCTAGATAAACATAATTAAGTAATGGATGATGGTTTGTTAGCATTTTATTACACGTGTTTGCAAGGGCATTAAGAATAATCATAAAATGCACAACAAATATTATAGGTATTGAGGTTTTCAGCAGTGGAAAACGTGACTTTTTAAAATCTGGGCTAGAAACATGTATTCCTCTATGCAGAACAGCAACTGAGATGCTGCACCGTTGATTTACATACACTAATTGCTAGTTCCTATTAATCACTGTGTAGTCACCTGCTCAGTAATATTCATAAATTAATATTTTCAGATAGCAGTTATTCACAAATAGTAGGAAACACTAAATTCACTTTAGATTTTAGCAATGAAATTGGATTATCCTTTTATTGAGGAACCACGTTGCTGCTTTGCTTTTCAAAGAAAATGACCTAGTGAAGTTGTGAAAATTTGCAGTATTTTGTGTGTGTTATGTTGCAGTATTTTGTGTGTATTATGTAAATGTAGTATATGTTTAAATTTATATAATGGTAAAAGCTTCAACCAGACAGGGATGAAAATATTTAATTCCTTCTGCACTTTGACTAAGTCACATGATCAAAATGTCTCTATTAAAGTGACTAATTTTTCTGGCTGGGAAATAATTGTGTTCATATTTTGCTGCTGAACCTTTAAAGCAGATAGAATTCTCCATATACAGGATCTACAGGAATAATCCATATTTATGGCTAATGCAGTTCAAAGGAAAATCTAAGCTGGCACTTGTAAAATTCCTCGCAGCTGAACTTCCCCCAAAATCCATCTAACAGCTTAGTTCAGTAGTACATGGCTCCCCTGTAGCTTTATCACTGCACAGTTGACCAATCAGAAGACAGTATTATAGGTGCAATATGCCTTGCCAGCCTATGGCAAAGGAAAGCCATAGGCTTTACAAAAAATGAAGACTGGAAATGCTCAGCCATACCACAAGTGAAATAGCTCGTACAGGCTTCCCAGCAGCATCCCATGTAAATTCACATCACTGCGTTGATTCAGCAAGGTACTTGCAGAGAGTGAGATTAAAGCACAGCAGTGGCCCTTCTGCTTCCGATTGGATTACTCAAGTATTACACAGAGGTGAGTCCTTTATATGGGTCTATATCTCATAGGACTTTGGGCCCTATTCCCCAAACATATGTCCCAGATTATTAGTAGGCAACAGTGGTAAAACCCTCTCAGTTTCACAACACGCTCACTGACAGACATTCTGACTCACTTGGCTCTTTTACTTCTCAGTTTGGTAAAAACATTGAAGTCCAGGATAGACAGCCCTGGAGATTTGAGTACAACTTTTGGTACACAACGGAAAAAGATACAGGAATTCCATATCTGCTTCAGTGACAGTGTGGAGGGATTGTTTTAGGAACAAGTTCCTAAATTTTGGAGACTCAGTCCTGTATGTGATTTCTGACCATAACAAGCTACTTTTTTCCTTTTTTTTTTTTTGTTTGTTGTATTTATTTTGAGTGAAACCTCAGTTTACTCCTAGAAGTTAGTGATTTTCAGAGTCTCATCTGTGGCTAAAGGGCCTGAATTCTGCTCCTGTTGTGTTTCTATTGACTCCACTGAGAACAGACTGGAGCCCAAGATGCCATAGTTAAGGAGGGAGAAAGTGCAAATGACCCTACAGGATGACTCTGAATTTAGGACAGAATTGTGGACTATTTCTGCACAGTTTTGATGATAAACTTTGTCCTGTATGAAGCAAAATAGTAATAACTCAATCTCATGGATGTAACTGGTTCACTTTTTACGTGATGTATGTGTTTGTAACAGTTACTTGTTTGTTACTGTAATACTTCTTATGTTAATTAGTAATTATTAGCATGAACAATTTCGTCCCCAAAAAGGGGTGTAAAAGTGTGCATCAATCTTAAGCCTGAAAGCACTGATGCAAAGATTCTGAATTTCCTCCCTCTTTCATAGAAGTGTAAAATTTCAAGGATTTTAAATGACTTTAATAGGATGAAGACAGCAATTCATGACATTACTTAGTTCTAGGCTGTCCTTTCATAATTCAATACCGCTTTGTGCTTTTTTTTCCCCTCCTTAAATGGATATCACCTTTACTGTTGTGTGAAATGTTTACAACAATGCAAATCTCAGAGAGAACCTCCAGATTAAAATCATTGAAGCCAAGTTCACGGTTCTTGCTGAAAACAGGTGAGGTTTGATTCTGGCAAAGCTTTATTTTGAATTTGTTTAAACTCAACTCTCCAAGCAAAGAGTATAGTGGCACAATTTATGAAGGGAGAAAACCTAAAAGAAACATTCCTTAGCAGTAGGTGTATTTATTTTACCTATGTCTTTATATATCTTCATAATGATAGTGTCTGAACTCCAACAATTGTAGCAGTTGATATTCAAGATCTTTAAAGAGAGATAGTTATGGCTGTTGTACTTCGAGATGGATATCTGGGGCTACTGAAAAACTAGCTTTCAGTGTAGTTTAGATGCTATATATAACTAAAATCTAGGCTTTATCTGATTTTTAGACTGCTAAAATCAGAAGCTCCCTAAAAAAACCGAACCGCAAAACGTAACGGTACATGTGTCACTGAATGTACTATGGGTTAAGATCAGGAAATAAAAAGAAGAGAATTAACGTGCTTGTCTCTGATTTGCATAAACATTCAGATAATGCTTCCAATTTTTGTCCTTTTGCACGCTCTTATGGTGGTATGAAGACTATAAATCATTCTAGTGAGCCAAAATATCATTTGCTACTGTTAGAAGGCAAGTTAACAGTATTACAGCTTTGGTGACATTTGAATGCATTCCATGTTCAATGTTTTTAATAAGAACTGTAAATAACGGCCATTTTGGAGTATAATAAACGATCCCTTCCAAAGTCTAATGATGGCTTACTTTAGTTATAGCTGTCCTTTTATAGCAATAGACAGCTTTAAAAAATCATTCTTACAGCATACGCATAATTTTAAAGAGCTGGAATAAAGTTTTTGAGTAAGTCCATTCATTTAATTTATACAAGTATGACAAGTAATAGAAGTATCTTCAATGAACTAATTCTCATCTTACACAGGAAGCTGCCTTATCTTTGGGATTTCAGTTTGTATATAGTATTCTCTTCACAGGTATTACATAGTGTAGAGAGTTCCTTTTCACTCAGAGGATTGCTTATCCTCATTGATCAAATCTCATCAATCAGATGCTAAGGATTTATAAAGTAGGTTTAAAAACAATATGTTAAAAATTAATAAAGTCTATATTAAAAATTTTCCTCTTAATTTGAAGTCACTGAAGAATGGTATTTTCCAGGTTTTTACTGGAACCCTAAAGAATAGTATTTATTTTTTTTTTAATTAAGCACCAACTTCTACTTAATCACACAGCTTTGAAGTTGCAAACTTAAAAACACAGCAAGATTTACAATATAATTGAGAGGTCAAAATAATGCAGGCATATTATTAGCACTAACTGCAGCATTATAATGTTCTTACCTATGATCTAAGCAGATAACTGTTTTCAAGCAGATTGAGCTTCAACTGTTCTGAAAAAAATAGAGAAGAAGAAAAACCAAGTCCCTTTCAGAGAAATACATGTGTCTTTCTGCCTCTGGTGAGGCTGTCATTTTGTGTTCAGACCAAGACACAGAAAGAAGGATAAAAAATACCACACACATGAATGCTGTTCATCATGAAAAGAATTGATACGATGAACTTCAGTTTGAAACCACAAATATCTGGCTTGGAAGAAGAGAACAAAGGCTCTTTTATTATAATGTTTTGCCTGCTTGATAGTCCTGCTCTTACTGTAGTCATAATAGTGTCCCATCACCACAAAATGTGAGCATGTTATATAGAGACTAGAGCCACGCAAAAACTCTTCAGTTAGAGTTCTCCTGAGAAGGGAAAAAAAAAAAAGATGTATTTACTCTGAGAGGGCATTATTTTCCTTCACATTTTAGTATGTGGTCAAATTTATTCTTGAAGAAAAGGGTATGACATTCTTGCTTCCCTGAGTCAGGTTATAGGCTGACCATCAACTGGCACAGCCTATACTGTCCTTTTTGTACCACTGTATTTTTTTTACAAAGTTTAACTTTTCATGATAGTTGAAAAGATGAAAAGCTATTTATGTAACGAACAGCAACAAAGGCTAGCCAACTCTGCACAGCATAATGGGATTTTAATGTATTCTTCTTGTCAGCATAGTGTATTTCTGTGATAATTTTATGTGACAGTGTAATTAAACTGGAAAACAATTCCCATTTCCTATGTATTTTATCTATTTATCATCATTTATTTCTTTACTTTCTTGCTCTGCTATAAATATTATTGTAAGGAGAGTTAAATAAGTTAAACCAATGCAATTACTTTTACAGATTGAAATTAACTTCATATATCAATTTATACTGGTTTGTATACAGCACATACTATTTGTCCTGTACAAATAAATGCATTCGTTGTGGTATATTTATAGTGTCACTATGGTTTCCATGTTTGCACTCCTTTTGACTAATGTTCTGTATGTTAAAACTTGACATTTTAACAGTATTTTCAAACAATTTCATTCATTATCAAATAACCATTTATTATATTGTGGCAATTCCAAACCATTTACTGGCCCCTCTAGACATTGCTAAACAATGATTTATCAAGGAGTATGCAAATTTTAGTGCTTATCACAGCAAATACAAAAAGTTACATTAAATAGTGACTAGACAACAGCTCTGACTAAATTATTTTTCTTTTTTAATCTTGATGAGTCATATTTAGTAATAGCAGTTTGTAAATGCACTGGAAATTGAGGGCAATATTGTGATTGCTCCATTGTAGAAGGCTTTTTCTGGTTTGCTCAATTCTTCTGCACGCTTGGGGGATAAATTGAAGACTGGGACGCAACAGACATGTCTCTTCCTGTCTTTTTATGTTCTTATGGTGCCTACAAAGCCCCAACATTGTAATTTGTGACAGTGCTTTTCACATTTTATGCGATCATGAATCTAACAAAACCCACCCCTACCCAAATCTGTATTGATTTTTACTTACCAAGAACCAAGAGCAGTGATGCTAAGGATTTTCAGTTCTCTTTTCAGGAAAAATCTCCTCCTTCCCAATGTTTTAGCCAACAAATGGGAATGAATTTCATATGTGACCACTTAGCTGCAAAATGCTGTGCTTGTATTTCCATTTCTTACCTCCTCTGTTTCTGTTGAACTTGAGATCCACAGTATGTCTGATACCTACAAATGATAATGAGGTCTCTGGAAGAATTTAGGTGCAAACTTTACAAGACAACAGTATTTGAGGGAGACATCCCCATTCTCAGAGATCTCAGTAATCATTGCAGAGCTCACACATTCAGCTCAACATCAAGTAAACTGAAAGACTTAAATATTACAGAGGATATTCATAGAAGAAGTTTCAATGACTTGGGAGTACTCGTCATTTGTGGGACGCATACATGGACTGTAGCTGAACACATATCATTACACTGAATTTAAATGATCCCTAAACCTATTGACTGGTATTGTTGATTTCTACTACAGTAACATTAAGTAGTTCCAGATAAAGCCAAGGCCTCACTGTGCAAAATTAACAGCTTAAATTATCTTTGCTTGGAAGAATTTATAGTCTACACAGTTTGTTTATGAATTGAGGTAATAAGGAAACACATCTTAGATTGTGAACTTCCTTGGCTAAGGTCATGAAAAGAGCAAACCTCAAAATTACACACAGATTTTCTTTATGTCAGTCTTAGTTTGATTCATTATCTCCAGTTCGGGAGTGGTTACCAGGACCACTTGCTCTGCTGCTGCTTCCATAGTAGAACCAGCAAAGACAGCTTTTACTCATTAACTTAATAATGGAACAATTTAGTTTCAATTGCCATAGCTTTCAACTTGTCCTGGTACGAAGGACTGTAAACTGCAGTAGACAAGAAATAGCTTTTGGTCCTGCAGCCTGTCATAGCATGGCATTCTCTGCCAGAAAGATGTAGCTAGCCTTGGTAGCTTCAACAGCCAGTGCAGCAACAGCCAAGACTCATCATAAACTGGGGGCCTTATATGTGCAGAAAGGTAAAATCTTGTTTGCTTGCTGAAGGTCTCACTATCCCTAGTTTAAAAATATTAACTCTTTAATTTTACCTGTGCTTATCTGCTGTGTTTACTTGTGATGAAAGTACCTAATGTTTGGAGTTTTCAGGGGGTTTCTCTTTGTGAGGAGGTTTTTTTGTTCTCCAGCTTTTCTAGTATTCTGTGAGATTTTTGCTAGACTAGTAGGATATGACTAAGCCTTAAGTAGGCTTACAGAGTACACAAGGAAAGCTCATCCAAACCCAGCAGAAAATGATAAATAATTAATTTTACCCCAGCAGAACTGCTTACTTGTCTTCTCAAACTTCAGAGATTCATTTTTAGAAATTCTTCATCTGTTCTTGAATCACAGTAAGTCTTAATGCACTACTACTTTAAACAAAACTGTTGCTGAAGTCAGGTAGGCCAGACCAGGCACAAAAAGAAGTTCGGGCTTAAACTAGTCACTTCATTTTAAGTGATGCCACCTGATACCAGAATAAATGAACCATTATACCCATGTCCCTGATTATTTAAAAAAAGAGAAAAATGCCTTAGAAAATGCAAGTGTCTGAGGACCCAGAGCAGACAGGAGTGAGCATTTAATCACTGGAGAAAGTCAAGCTGAGTTCAATTGCAGGTCAGAGCTGAAGATCTGGTCAGAATCAGGTACCTCAAAGTAAAGCACTTTGGGCACAGATGTGTCTCTAGCCGAACACTCAAATGAGCCTAATCTAAGTCCCAGTGTGTTTGCCTCCTTTTGTTTTTAGTGGTCTAAATGATGATGTTCTAAGATACCAAGGTATGTTCAGACCCAACTCTTGTTGATCCACCAGTTGATGCTGAGATGACTGTCTTGTTATCCCATTTCCATCCTCCTTCTCACCAGTAGTCTGCCTGCTGGAGATTACCATGCCTTGATTTCCACTGCTTAAACTGATCATTTGGCTGGTTTTCCAACTATCTCTGTGAACTATCTCTGTTTAACTTTTTTGTGTGTGTAGTAGACTGTCTATGTTACAGTCCGTGGGGGTTGAGCAACCATCAGCTATCAAGTGCCAGAGATCGGGCCTGAAAATGGCAAAAAATGGTTTTTAATAAATCGAGGTTAACAACACTCCCTCTCAGAATTCAGAAATCTAAAAAGAGAGTTAGTTTTCCCTA
>NW_010400464.1:1157-6708 GCF_000710305.1 Buceros rhinoceros silvestris | reverse complement strand
TACAGTCAAAGATATTACTCCTGTGTGGTCAGCTGCCTAGGTGTGAGGGAAGGAAGTCATCAAGGCAAGCTCTTTGCTCACTTAGGAAGATATTACACAAAACATTAAACCCAATAAGGGTATCTGTCAAAATCTAAAAGACTCCATCTCTGCTGTAATCTACCTTCCATTATGGATTAATTTGACACTAATTGCAAAAATGATTTAATTTAGCTAATCTTCAAAAAATACTGTTTGAAAATGAAAATGAATGGCTAGGATAAAATCTAAGTAATCTAACTGAATAAAAGCTTAGAGCTGAAGGGCCAGGGACTGACAGAGAAAGCTTAGATGGGAATTACCTCAAAAATTTGCATTTAATACATAAAGCAACAGAGAAAATTAAAGAACAGCATGATGGGTACTGGTGGAAGAAATGTGAAAAGAAATTGTGTACCGATGGAAAAAACTAATAGGAAGCATTTTAGTTCTAAAAAGGACTTTGGGGCTGTATTTTGTTAGATATAAGAAAAACAAAAGAAATTACACACTTTTACAATTTTTATCTAACTAGCAGAACCTAGAAAATGAAGTATTTTTCGATGACACATCGGACAAACTGGAGGATGTAATTTCTGGCAGAAGTCAGCCTCTCCATATGAGGTTTGTAGTTCAGGAGTCAAATTTGCACCAGCAAACTTATCATAGCTTTGTGATGTTCTTCCAAGTCCTTATGTTTGATAAAGACACTGTGTAACATGATAGACTCTCATCTGTACCAGATGGTGCAAGTCCCTGATGACTCACGTGGCAGCTGTGCACAGCCAGGACACAACACACTCCTACCACAGTTCCTCTTTCCTCTCATGGTGCACCCAGCACAGCAAGGCTGTATTGACACTCGGGCTCATGAGCATTCAGAGCAGGAGAACACGTGTGTCAGAGGCTCTCGGAATACTATAGCAGGCCTGTGACAGATGGCAGCTTCCAGAGCTACGTGCTTTGTGCTCTTCCTACTAGTTCTTCCTTTGCCAAACTAAACAGGGGAAAGGAATGCAAAAACAGCCTCTTTTGTCTGTTGTGCCTGTTTAGTCCAGGAGGCTGGAAGGGTCGTGTTCTCCAACATATAAAGAGTATGGTCTCCCTTATCCTTATGTTTGCATTAAATGAAAGGGTGCCAGTTCAACAACATCACTCCAGTGCCACCAGGCTTGCCTAGCTGTGCAGTACAGTGGGAAACCTAACTGCCCCACCACGGCACTAATGCTCTTCCCTCGCGCTCTTGTGTAATTAGCAATATGTACAGCTTGCAAAGGAGAATAAGGTTGATTCTAACACATGGTTAATTAAGATATTACAGTTAGCTATTTATAGGCTGACTCAGGGGAGTAGTAACAGGATATGGAGTCTTTCACCTTAAGTTCAGCAATTCTTAGCCCCCAATTCCCAGGCAGTGATCAGTAATTTCTCATTAACCCTGGCACAAGATGAATCCAACTCCACTCAGGCATGAGTTCTGATCAACAAGGAGTGTCAGTGTCTCTGATAATTAAATTTCAAAGTGAAGAACCCCACTGCTGTGACTGAATAGCAGAAGCTGATGCTGCCCTGTGCCATTATTTTAATTCCGCTTTCTTTGGGTTTTTGTTTTTGTCTCCAGACTCAACAGGCTATCATAAACAATCATAATATCAGCAGATAAAGATTTAGGTTTTGAAAACTACAAATTGACTGTTATCCTTAGGTTCCCCTGCAAGACTAATAGTAATACAACCATAAAAGCTGAGAAAACATAGTTTAAAAAATACCCAACAACCCAACACCTAAATTACAGTGAAACTACAAGAGGCCCCTAATTTCATGATCCTACCTGTACTGCGGCGAACTTAAAGATCACTGGTTCTTGATATCATTCTCTTGCCAAAGGGCAATTACCTCTTCTGTATGCATTGCCTTAATCATGTCAAGTTGTGTCCCACAAATTTGCATGGCTCCCAAGGAAGCACAGTGCATTGCCAGCAGCCTGATAGGCCAGATCAAAACAATTTCTTCATGTATGTTTACATCAGCTTTGGCTCCTGAGCTGCTTTTGCTCTAGTGGTTCTGCAAAACAGAGCAAATTCCCTCTCTCTAAACTGTGGGTTGCATCAGGGATAAGAGGTGGAATAAGCAGAATGTGGTTGCATTGTCCTTATCAGAATTGTGCAATGCTTTCTAGATTAATGAACTGCAAATCAGCTACACAAATGAAACCACATGCTAGATATAAACACAGTCCTCTGAGATGAGCTTGTTGTCACTGTGTCAGAGAGGGGAAAAGAGAGAGAGGGAGGGAGGGAGTGCACACGCATATGTGAGGCAGGGGGTGTAATGAATGCCAGCTCCCCGCCCAGCTCTCTGGGATACTTGAGGATGACAAACTCTCTGAGGAGCAATTCCTTTGACTGTTTCATGGAGGAAAGGAAACTTGTCACGCTGCCAAGAATAAAACTGCTTCTGGGCTTAGTTTTGAATTTTATAAAGTGAATAAGTGAAAAACGTATACACATTCACTTCAGACCCAAGTCATGAATAATTAAAAGAATACATAATTGTACCCAGTTTTCCCTCAAGCTCAACCAGCAAAGATATCTTCTGTCCATGTAACAGGGTACTTCATGTTTTTTTCAGAAACTAAAAAGTGAGCTGAACCAAGTATCACTGAATTCATACTGCATGCAAGTATGAATAACAGCCTGACCATCTGATAGACAGAAATGCAAATTGAGAACTCAGGAGTTTCATATGAAGGAACTTGCAGGTTTTTTGATTACGCATAAGTATTTTCCTGGTGTGATCCATCCACACTTGATGTTGGATTTGGTCCGTAGTATGATAAAAATTTTATTATGGTAGTACAGTATTATGGTAGACAATAAGCTGATACTGCAGATGGCAAAGGTCACACATTTTTTTATGAGCACAGTAAGGTAAGAATGTTTACCACGTAAAAAATATTTATGCAGAAAAAAACCTTAGAAAACAGATTTTATGCATACCTGTGTGTCACTATCTCCTTTTTCTGAGATAGGCAGACTTTCTAGGACAAATTAAGGAATGTGAGTTAACTGTATACAGCCATATGTTTGTCTGCAATTCTACCTGGTGCACTGGAATTCTCTAATGGTGTTTATCTGGAAGAGGCAGATGGAAGAGATCTCCTATTGATTTATTTTTCCACATTATTCCCATAGTTAATGGGTCCCTCAGTTTTCAACCAAAGTGAAATTTAGGATTAATTTCTATTTTTCTTGAGGGCATAGTAGTTAGAAAATATGGTATTAATAGCAATGTTTTTAGTACCTTTCGCTTGTAGATACAGAAATCTTATTTAAATACTAATGAAGAAACATCCATATCTGTAAACAAGATAATCGTTATACCTACAACCCACCCTCCCCTCACCAAATGCAGACCTGAAGATTCTCATAGCTATCAAGTTGCCTCTTGCTTTCTCTCATACGGGTATGGCTGTCTGTACCCAACAAACTATGGTCCTCTCTGATAAGAAAGATATATTTAAAAAATAAAAATCATACAGAGGATGAAAAGATTCTCCTTTGTACATAGGTAATAGCTACGTCCTTAAATGGCAAAGGTCTGGGGTTTTGTTTGGATGCACATTCTTTGTATTTGTGTCCTTCTGTAGCTGAATTCCAGACACAAAATCTTCACTTAGACCTTGACTTCTTTTCAACACGAGGTATTTGTTCAGAGATAGAAAAAGGCAAAATGTCAGGCAAGAGTGCTGGGAGATATGAAGTGCAAGTCGGCTTAAGAACTAGTCCACTACAGCATCATCAGTGTATCTGAAATAGTTCAGGGAGGTTTGGGAGAAAGTACACGGGGACATAGGACTGTGCTGAGGGTGCAGCTGTGATGCTCAGCTAGCTGCAGCAGCATGACAACTGATTACAATGGAATGGCTTTAAAGAGGTGAGGACATACCCGCCAGGAGTAGCAGAAGTGAGATGAATTGTTATACATTGCCTACTTCTGTCCACCCGTCTGAAAGCTACTACTCCATCATGTGTCGCTCTTGTCATTTTGTATCGCAGGAGGCAAATCATGTGCACAGACTACAAAAGCAGAGGTAAACTACAGCCCAAAGCCCTTATCATCAAAAAAAGGCAAAATAAAGTTGGGAAACAACCAGTGTTCATATTTTCTGTATAGGGAAAATGGCAAAGAGGAATGCTATATAAATGCAATCTCTACATCCAGCCCCACAGAAACAGACTTCCAAATGAATGTTTTAAAATTCCAGCATTTCTGAGCTGCTGCTTCAACCTCTTAAAAGGGGGGCATTTTTTGTCTAGTTCTTGGGTTTGGCTTTTTTTTTTTAGATTACTAGAAAATATTTTTTCAATAAGTAAAATGGAAAAAGACGATGAAAAAGGTGAATATTTTGTATTCTGTTGCTTTTGATGATCATTTCCTTTTAAAGGTTAATTGTGAATGATGTCAGACAGGAAATCGTGTAACAGTTGTTTTTTCCCATGTACAGGACAAAATGCATGTGACAGAGCGTTATTCCTTCAAGCCTGTTCTCTTTGGTAAAGCTTTCATGTGAGAAACTGCTTATATTTGCAATTGTCTGATGTTTAAATACAGAATTATTCAACATTCCCGAGTAGTTGGCTCTGACCTCTTGTTTGCTTGTTTTCTAGGTTACATCTGAACACTTGAGACATTTCCAGCTGTATTGTGCCACCCCGTGTAAGAGATGGGAAATCGCACATTGCTGACCGTCTCAACATCAGTTTGGCGCTGGCGTCCTGCAGGCAACAATTGTGCATTTTGAAGACAGTTTGAAATTTATCAGCTGAAGCACATTTAGAAAAGCATTAGAAGTATTTGAGACTTAATGTTTCTTAAAACATTAATTTGCTGGAAAATTTTCAAACTTTTAACTTAATAAGTAAACCAAACCCTTTATTTATTACAGCTCTGTTGAAAGACATGCAAGATTATCTGTTGGGTAATAAAATGACTTTCTACAGCATAATTTAATATAATTTCCTACTTTATCTAGACCAGACCAGAACAGTACCAATTCAAAATCTGTATTCCGCCACTTTGCAAACTTAAGTTCTGGTAAAATAAGGGGTGTTCAGGCATCAAACCAGTGCATAAGTTCTGATCCATGTTAACTGAGCAGCTCGTAAAAGGGAACCTCGCTTTTCTGTACTGCAGTGTATCCCCCTAGGACTCACAGATTCCTTGATCTTTAGAGCTCACTTAGACCCAGCTCGTGCTGGAATAATTCCAACTGATCACAGATACACCAAATAAGCAGGCCGAGATCTCTTACCAGGCAGTCTTTAATGCCTAGGCAAGTACAAGTGTGTGGCTGGGAGCAGATAGAAAAACACAATGTCCCTGACCATGGAATATTTGGTCATCTTCTGTTACGTTCTTTCTTCCACAAACAAAAAATAGTGACATAACAAGGGTGGCAAGATACACTATTTTCCCCCTTTTGCTGTTTCCCCTTGCTGTTTCACTATATTTCTCCTACCAGAGTTATACA
>NW_010400464.1:0-1084 GCF_000710305.1 Buceros rhinoceros silvestris | reverse complement strand
ACTCTTTCTTTATACCAAAGCTAGCTCTTGCTTCACATTTGTAACTATTCTCTGAAAAACTTATGTTACAATAATGCCTACGTGCCTCAGACCATTTGCTGTGTATGATACTATTATTTATAAATATATTTTCAATGCTCTAATTAATTTACCTTAATAATTGGGGGTTTTCCTATTATTCGTAGACTTTATCCTTGGTGTTTAGGATTGCCTGTGCTTTCTGTTCTTCAACTGTATTTTTCTTTCTCATGCTTTCCTCTATTCATTTTGCGTCCATTGTATCACCTTTTAGTTCTTCCCACTCTTCTTTTCCACATCTGTCACATTCCAAGTTCCCTCAGTAACCCGCAATAAAACTTTGTTGCTGTTGTTGCATTGTTCCCCTTTGGGCACTACATTAGCTGTGAGTGATTAGCTATCATCAAGTTAGTAGCTGTCTGTATATTGTAACAATGTCTTAGTGGCAAAGTTCCAAACCTTAGCCAACGCCTTCCTTCCATCCTGATCTCCTCCTCCTAGTAATGCTGACTACTGTTACCATTCCTAGGTGTGTGAAAAAGATGACGGTGAGACTCCTCTAACTTCTTGTGCTTCTGTTGTGCATATGTGATATCACTACGTTATGTCACGAAGAAGGACTGTATTGCGGGTGCTGTACTTATGCAGCTGAAGTTGTAGTTTCTGATGATGTGGAGAGTCCGGTTTTTTGCTCAGTAAGTGCCACCCTGCCTATTATCTGTTCTCTTCTTCCTGGTGGGGAAGGTTCTACTCTTATTCCCGACATTTGTCTCGTACCTTCCTGCGCACCGGCAGTATCAGGCACAGCACGCTAGTCTAGCACACAGGACTCCGTGTCCAGCCCGCGTCCCGTTTATCGCCGTCCAGCACTCAACCCCTCGCTCAACATTCCTGTGACAGGCGGCGTGGCCGGACGGGCAACGGGGGAGGGAACTCGGCGGCGCTAATTACCTCCAGCCGAGGGCTGTCCGGGCCTGAGGACTCACGCTCTCCCCGCTCCCGGGGGGTGGGCAGCGCTCCTCGGCCCCGCGGACAGCGGACAGAGGCCGCGGCCGACGGCGCCCGG
>NW_010400463.1:512-50110 GCF_000710305.1 Buceros rhinoceros silvestris | reverse complement strand
TCGTTCGCGAAGCCAAGCTGTGATGATGATGAAAGAGAGAAGTGCTGATTGCTTTTCCCTGATATCTAGACAGGACACATGGAAATGGCTCAAAGCTGTGTTATGGGGAGGCTTAGACTGGGCATTCAGAAGCATTTCTTTACCAAGAGGGTGGTCAAACCCTGGAACAGGCTTCCTAGAGAGGTAGGTGCTCAATGCTCCAAGCCTGTCAGTGTTTGAGATGTTTAGACAACTCCCTCAATAATGTGCTTCAACTTTTGGTCAGCCCTGAAATGGTGAGGTAGTTGGACTAGATCATTGTAGCTCCCTTCCAATGAATTATCCTATTCTGAGTCATAAAAAAAGTTCCTTAATAAAACCTTAATTTCCTATTTTCTACTTTATCCTAGAAATAACCACTCATGAATAATCACATTGGACTTTGATTATTCAAAAGCAATGACAGTTCTAGAATTAGGAGTGTTTAACTGCTACAGTTAAAGTTGCTGCAGCTGAGGTAGAGGAGCATCTTTCCATGAAAATCTTTATGGTGGAACAGCAGGGCCAAGAATTTCCGATCTGCCTGTAGCATTTGAAGATGTCACATTGGAAGTAAGTTATCATAAAAGGCTTTACTATGCCTTAAAAAAAGAAAAGGAAGAAAAAGAAAAATATGTGCATTACATGAAACATGCTGCCTACACAGATTTGGATGTACAGCACAGTTTTAAGAACGTACAGTCCTTGGCAGGTACTGCAGAGGTTTATGCTTGGAGCTCAGGAAGCAACTGGAGGTCATGGTTTTTCAGGAACCCACTGCAGAACAGCTAGGGAGCACATCTCCAGCTGCAGAACAGCCCTATGGCCTTCCTTCTCACACGCTACTCTTGACTTTTGACTCTTGTCAGGAGTCAAGAAAAACTTCTCCCTTCCTCCCCACAAAATAGTTCTTAATTAGCATAAGCTAATAACTTTCAGGTTTTTGCAAGTAACAATAGCAGGACAACTGCCTGAGCACAGGGAAGTGAGTTATACAGTGATTTTGAGGATAGCTTTCACTTCAGAGCAAGGGCTTACAGAAAATTCCTAGACAACCCTCATTTTTTATTTATGATTTTCAAATTGCATTTCAAAGGGTTGGGTTGGTTATTTTCCAAAAATGCTTTGGTTACTAAACTCAATACTTGCACCATATTGCCTATAAAGAAATACTATGCAGATGGAATTTTTAAAAATTCTGCATAAGACTATACTGTAACAAACACATCTGTAGTTGCTACTTGCAGTTCAACTTTGATAACCTACAATCCTGACGCATTCATCTTTCCAGTACAATTGCTGAATTTGAAGTGGCTCCTTCCATCAGGACTTCTCACAAGAGCGCACCAAAAAGCGCTTTTCATTATATTCCAAAAATTGTGCACAATTTTACTTAAACTGATGTTGATGCCTAACATCTGTTGGTACAGTTGCAGAACACACAAGCAAAAACAAATGGTCATCCTCAGACAAGCTGCTTCCTTTACCAGAGGCCACTGTAACTATGGTTAGCTGCTCCAGCTCTGTTACAGTTCAACCCAAGACTGAGACCCCCTAAATAAGAAAAGAATGGCAAAGGTCATTAGCCCACAGGTAAGGAGAGACTTGCTCTTTCTTTGCTGTCATTACAGGAGGAATTTGCCGGTACTGCAAAAATAAAAGCAGCCTAAAGTTTTGTCCATACCATTCCACAAGTTGCAGCACTTCTAGCAAAACACGTTTTGTTCTGCCTTCCACATTATTAGACCAGAGCAGGAACTTACATGCAATACCCAAATTGTTGAGCTGAACAGCTTTCAAAATGCCACAGGGTGCACTGCATCAAAAGAAATAAGGCTCCTTGCTTTCGGTGAAGAGCGCCTCCCACAAAGGAATTTTAATTCTACCTCTTTGGAGTGTGGTTTCCTTTTAAGAACAGAAGAATGTTATGCGTAAAAGTAAATATCATGTTACAAGTCCAGTTATGTAAAGTATACACAGTCATATAAATTACGAAGCACCATAGCTCTGTTTCCCTTTAAATAAATGACCTCAGCTTGTGACTGGGACTGTAATTATTTTTTTCTCTTCCAACAGTTTGAAAAATTTATCCATATCAGGCTCTCTCCGTATAGCCTCAAAAATAATTAGCAGAGCTCTTACTTTAATTAAAGTCTTTCCTAAGCCTTTTTTATTAGTATTTACCACACTCTGCCAGATACTTGACTGTTGTAAAAAACAGCTTTACACAGACTGGCAGGGTTTGCCCTCTTCCAGACCAGCAGGGTTGGAGGCAGATGTACGCCTTTCAGAACTCATACCCAAGAAGGGAAAAAAAATAAAAAGCTTTCCAACATAGAACTTGCCATTTTTCCCATATGCTGGCTTCAGAACAAACTTGCAAACAGTTCAGCAGATTCAATAGGGGCATAGTTTTTGTCCAAGAAGGCTCTGCCCATTAGGTGATACCACATGCTGCTGTATTTACACAGCACTACCTCTAGGCTGTGTCACCTCGGAGAAAACATGTACTCAGAGCCAAAGCCAAACTATTTTTCGGGGCTTTTGATTGCTTGTTTGATTTTAAATGACAGCTGCAACTTTGTAAAGCTGCAATGACAGCTGCTTGGCACTTAGCGACTAATTGAGCACACGATCATTAAAGCAGATGAGAGCTGGTAATGCAGAAGAACCTTAACAATTACTTATGGATGCAACAGGGAAGATTACACACTTCTTTTCATGGAGAAGTGAAATAATATCTTTTCCTTCTGCATGACGGTCCGAGTTCACCCTGCTCTAGGCAGGAGATCAGACCAGGTGACCTCCAGAGATCCTTTTTAAGCCACATGATTCTGTGGAAGAGAGAAACCAAACCTATGGTTTTGTTATAGAGTTTGTGACAAAAAATAATACATTTACGACACGAGTGCAAACCTATGGACAAGAAAGTGATTGCCTGCTTCTGAACTTTTCTCGCATAGTATCGGCTGAAGACTGAAGCTTTCAGGAATACACTTTAGGACTATATACACTGCAGCAAGTGTGTTTTGCAAGATATGCTTCAGAGATTTATAATATGTAAGATTTAATACGTAAGATTTGTAACAATTAAGAGTTTATAAGATGCAGTGATACTGAGCTCACGTGAACTACATCAGCTCCTGTTGTATGACAAACTACAGCAAAGAACAGCAGCTAAGAGATCCCACTGCCTATGAAATATAGTGAGCTTTTGTGGAGAGCAAGTAAACTATATTTCTGTTTACAGATGGTCAGGTTTTAATTTTCCAGTTATACTCTTCAACACATAGCATGTCCCATCAGTTACTCCAGACAAAGAGGGATTTCTCTACACAGAATATCGATATTGCCAGCTCTCTTGCCTACAGAGCTGCACAGTCCTGCTGGACCCGTATTTGTAGGTAACTGCTAAACTGGAAAAGAATTATAGCAAGTAATTGTGGGAACACAGGAAGCTTATGGTTCCAAGGAGTTTCAGTGTTTTACGATGCAAGTTAATGTTTGCTCTGCCTCACTGCTTTTTTCCTATTCTCCAAACAGGGGAAGGTAAAAAAAGTTTAAGAATTTTTTCTTAGTAATTATTTGATCAAAATAATGTTCTAGCTATGAAAAGGTGTCAAGATGGCAAAAGCCTGATTTTTGTTAAGTAAACTATGATACAGAAAATAGGCAGTTTCCTGTTCATTGGTTCTCTGTGGAAACGCGTTGTGATTCTTGGCACTTGACCTCTTCCGTCAAGGGTCCATTTATGCACTTACTCTGGTACAGAGGATGCAAAATGGCGCTTTATTATGTACTGAACAGAGTTACATAGTGTTAGCCTAAGCCTCGCCCATCGTGGGTGGTTACTGCATTCCTGTAACGTAAGCACGTAATCTTCCGAGCGCCTATACTGCCACCCAGTGTACCACAACAGTGTACCGCAACAGTTCTCAACACATACTAGAGGAAGTTCTGTTCTGCTGCTCAGCAGTCCTGATGCATCTTCCACAGTCACCTGAGAGGCTAAGAAATGCTTCATGAAAGCCTTGATCAGGGGAGACTGTACTCCTAGACATCCTGTCAGCAAAGACTCCTCCTGCATCAACTGAAGACCCATAGAGGTAGACCCATTAGAGGATAATTAAGAGGAGAAACCTCTCCATTATTCTCTCTAGATTTCTTCTGCAGTTATGTTTTTAAGCCTAATTTAACCCTAGGTGGTAACTCATGCCCCACTGTCCTCCCACAACTTACACTCCTGTTGTGGCACTAACACAAATCCACTTGTAGCAATGTTGGCTTTAATGCCTATTAAAAATAATATTCTTAAAGATGGTGATGATAAAATGGACACACAAAAAGTGCTATTCACCACCCCAGTTCCCACAGTTGAAAATACACAGCAGCCTATAGAGATTTACCTTCCACCTGGAGCGCTGAGGTGTCGGTTCTGAAGATACTGGAGCACGGGTTTCAATGCAGGCTACCTACATAGTCTTACTCTTCCAGTTTTATCGCTATCGCACCTGAGCCAGCAGATATGATTTCCACCAATGCACAGACAGAGCTTCAGCCCCTCTACCCCATTAGTTCTTGGATCTCTACTGATGGAAGTCCGATAGGGTGAGCAAGCACGGGGGAAATGTGGCCAGAGTTGCAAGCAACCAATATCCTCAATTTTAACAAATCATAATAGAGCAAGGTCAATAATCTTTTCTATATTATGTCCTTGCAGTTGGCCAGCTGTTCCACGGAACATTTTTTACTTCTCAGAACAGGTGGAATTACTTTTTTCTGGAATTGTTACAGCAGAATGGGTGGTCCACTTGGTATTGCAAGTCAGCAAATTAGGATTCTTTATTAACGCATGTTCTGTTTGGGCAGAGCTATACAAGAGGCAACCTTTCCTCTGCTCTTTTATTTTAGCTTTATGGCAGTGACAAGAACAAGCCATTAACCCTCAGGCTGTCTTGCCAAGCACTCAAAACAGCACTCTTGATACAATAAAACTTACTTCTGAATTTCAAATAAGATGCAAAATCTAGTCCTGACAGCAGAAGTTCAGTTTAGAGTATCTAATAAACTCTAATCTGGGAAGTTTATTTCTATGAAGATTCCTTCCCTTTAAACACAATGTTTTCAAAAATAGCTGAGATGACAGCTCTAAAACTCATCAAATATAGCAAAGTTTCTAAAAACAGGAAACACCACCCTCCTAAGAGCTGGAGATATGGTAGACCTTATTAAAAGACCAAAGCAAAGTGAGATTCCTGAATTACATGAGCATTTCAGATTCTCCTGCTGGAAAAGCTGACGTAGCATAGAGGAGTATAGTAAATACAAAATGCGTACAAGGAACTTTTAGATACTGTAGAAGTAGCATATTACCAGGCAAACAAAGAAACAGAGGAAGGGAGAGAATCACGTTTTAAAAGCAGAGAAATCTAAATTTCAGACACGTTTAAGCACTGCCTGCTGGGACATCTCAAGTACTTATGGAATGCTGCAATAGCACTAGAACGTTCAATTAGCTCTCTTCAAATCCTTACAGTTCTGAACGAGCAGAGAAAGTATAGAAAAGACAGTACTGGAAAAGACATTACAAATTACATATAGATCTTTTAACTCGGAGGATTCTGTCTAAAATGTCAAGCAACTCAGTGACTAAGCACTACAGAATAAGATGAGAGCCTGAATCCATTCCTTAGATTTGTCTATCCAAGGCACTTACTATTAGTATTAATCCCACTCAGACATGTGCTCATTAATCAGACGCCCTAGGTATACAACATCTGATCAGATACAGTGTCTGAACCACTTGCATGGAGAGACTCTTCCCCAGGAGACTCAAGTCACAAAAAATTAAAAGCACAGAACAAAAGCTTCTTTGGAAGAAAAACAAAGAGCTGAACAAGACATTAGAGTCTTGCCGTGGCAATATCCAACTTATGTTACTGTAGTGAGACTACTACCACGAAGTCAAAGAAGGGAAAAAGAGTAAACGTTTCTACGTGGTAGGAAAACACTTGTCTACCATCAGCAGAAGCAATTCATCAGCCAGTTGCAGTTGTCGATAACATAAGACCAGACTGTGGGCTAACACCACAAATAAAGAAAAAAAAATATCCCTTTGTAGGAGGCTTTTTTGGCAAGAAAAATTACCTTTTCCTAAAGGTCCTCTCTTAGAGTTGCACTTCCCAAGCTACCTCTACAGTCTGAAATCAAATTGTATATTTAGAAACATACATATACTTGAATAATTAAGAAGTATCATGTCAGCATGGAAGAGATTTTACCAGTCTTACAGAGCTGAGGCTGTTAGGGCAATTAATTACATGATGCTCCTTAGAGCAAAGAGGTAAGACCTCAACCTCTTAACACATACATTCATTGTGTAGAGTAATTTTTCAGTATCATAACACACTCCAACTACAATATAACTCCACAGTCAAAATTATTTTAGAACAATTAATTGACTGATATGAGATGGTGCTTTAGCCTTAACAAGAATATTAGCTCCTTTACAGAGTGTATCCCAAAAGTATTAAATTAACTCTTTAATGGCCATTCTTAATTTTCTCATTTTTAAAAGTAGGGCTAGTTCCTTGAACAGCAGTAGTCTTTAATCATCAGCAAGGAAAAAGAAATTGTTAACAAGGTGGAGAGGTATGCATCTGGAGTGTAAAACAAACTAAGAATTGTGGCCAAGAGCCCTTGGCAGAAAAACTGCTGGGACTATTAATTATAACTTATGTTTTCTTTGGCAGAAGCTACTAAAAAGTTAAAATATATGGTGCAGTTTGATATCGTGGGGAGCCCAAGGCATGATGCCAACTTCAACTTAGTCCAGTCTAAAATTATGTTTCGGAAGAAAGAAAAGCACTTACCCACAGATAATGCAGGGACTGCATATATAGTTTAAGATTGATCACTGAAAAATTCACTAGTATTACAAATTTAGGCTATCCAGACTGGAATGTTAATATTAATTTCCATCAGTTTTCCTTTCAAGCTTTAATATTTTTCAAGGTTAAACAACTTCTAGACTTGCACCTGAAAGTATCAAAACCCAGTAGTTTCAAGATCACTGCTTCTAATTTTCTACTATATACTTTGAGAAATACTAGATGATAGAGAGAACATTTACTGTCATTTGTATGTAATAAATACCCATTTTTTAATGTAAAGTATTCCCATCCATCTTTAGCATAACAGGGATGTCTGTTGGAATAGAGAAAGGCTAGAAACCGAGACTTCAGTAATGCACATGACACCACCTGTACCTTCAGCTGCCTTCTGCAAGAGTGTTTGTGTACAATATTACACAAAGTGGCTACTGGATAAATGCCACTAAAAGAAAAGGTGTGTACAAGTTGGAAAAGTGGGAGGGAAATGGGAAAAAGGATAAGATCTCCAACAGAGACAAAGAAACCATCTCGTCAGCTGCAAAAACCAAATGCTAACCCATCGTGGAAGATTTTTTCCAAAGGCAGTTTGTTTTAAGTCACTGGCATTGCTAGAAAATTTCTTTTGCCATGCAAGCCTTTTCTTTTTAGACCATTTTTACCATTTTACTCATTAGAGGTCTTTAAAAAACATATGATATCCTGACCCCAGCTGTCATCTTTTTCCTCATCAAAAATGCAGGAAGCAAGCATTGGCTTCAGTAATTTGCCTCTGGTTATGTTTGAAGCCAACAAATATAGAATCTATGTAACAGAAAAAAGCACATCTTTCCAAATTTCACTTTTGGAATGTCAAATGTCAGTTCAAAATTCAACCATTACCATAAATTTTGGAAACAGCAGGACAATTTTCTCCATCAGCACTGTGTATTAAGAAATGTTAACAGAATCAAAAGCAGAACTGAAGCTGATGTACTAAGCAGACACTCTTCTTGAGTCATTAGCGTTCATACATTAAGGCCAGAAATGGCTGGTCCAATAAAATGTCTAAGTATGGAACATAAGGTTTACTGCAGAAAATCAGAAGAACCCTGTCTTTCAGACAGGCATCCAGTCTTGAATGGACAGGTCTGTCAGTATGGAAGCCACCACTACCCTTTCATCACATTTTCCGAATGTTAGTTTCTTCCACTATTAAATAGAGTCTTTTCAGTCTGCAGTAGTATGGCTTTAGTTTCCAGTTGCTGCATCCTACCACAACTTTCTATACTATGAAAAGTCATTTATCAAGTACATGTATTTACTTTTTAGCTAGCAAGTCATGCTTATTTCCTTTTGGGAGCCTAAATGCAACTGAAGATCCTCAGGACTCCCGCTGAATTGTGATGTCCGTTTAGACTGTATCCACAGCACAGGAGGATGCACAGCATCCCACCAAGCGTTATACAAGCCAACGAGAACATTGTGCAACTCCCTGCTCTCAATTCCCTTCTCAAACATTCAGTGGCTTTTGGAAGACACTCAGCATTCACCAGGTGATGATTATCAGGATCAGACTCATTCCCTCACCTCTAAAAAGAAAAAAAAAGGCCCTTTGTGAAGGACTGGCCAGTGACTGCAATTGCTGATGTTCTGCTCTGAGAGGTAGACAAGTTATATGATGATCAGGAACAGTCAACGATAAACTGCAGTTTCAGATTTAAACCTCAGATTTAGATGTGGCTCATTTTCTGTCATTTAAATTCCTTTAGGAGAAAGGAAGTACTATACCAAACCAGGTAGTTAGAGAAATTCACTACTTCAAAACAAGTAAGTTTTATCAATGTAACAAGATTTATCTTCATATTCTCATCAGTCTCCTTTCCATTGACTTCTTTTAACTCATATTAGATACTACTGTTCTTGCAAACTCTTGAAAAAGGTCACTGAGAGCTACTTTGCTGCTTTGAACACAACTATTTACAGGCTACTGTTTACCTGGGGTGCTCTATTTAGGAAGATTCAGGAGGTTCAAAGAGTGTTTTCTAAATCCAGTTGTATATGAGGATTTTATGGTCCAGTTCCCTTGGACAAGGGAAGTTTCCAGACTGCTAGGTGAGAGAGTATTTGGGAGGAGAGAGCAGGTGGGACTTCAAAGGAGCCTGAGGTACAGCTGAAAAACAAGCAAAACAGGCCATATCTGAGAGATGCCAGAAGACTTACATGGACCCGGACAGAATTATCTAAAGTTTGCTGTAGCCCAGAAGGCCATAGCATTATGTCCCAAAACCAACAAGTAGGTGTCTAAGCAAGGCATTATGCCGTTATGCTCACAGCAGTGTCATCACAGTTTGTGTGCTTTTTTTTTTTTTTTCAACATTAGGGCAATATGCTCCATTTCCAACTTGCACCAACAAGCTGCCTGCACTGGTCTACCAAGTGTCTCATTTTTTTTTTCCATTTCAAGAGAAAAACAGGACATTGCCATTTACCACAGAACATCCACCTGTTCTTCCCAAATACGTAAGTCACCACTGAGCATTACTGTTGTTTCTGCTGCTTTTCCACTGCTGGTTTCTTCACTTTTAGATCAGTTAGAAAAGTTTTTGCAAAGAGCTGACAATAGTGCCTTTTTCCATGCACACTTTCCTTCCTTAGCTTTCCTACCACACTAGCAGGCAGATATCTTGGGAGGTACCATAGCAAATTCCCTTCGCTGCAACATACTGGCTTTAATTTTTAGGCAAGAAAAATTCTTTCTCACCAAAGAGGCCCTCAGATACTTGGTGAGAATCTCAGCACAGCACCCGTTATCCTTCTTTCTCCCGCTTCTGCAAAGTCACTCTCATGCTGTACTGGAAAAAACGTAGCTGAAAAGCAGTAGAAGAGCAGAATCTACACACGGCATCACTCAGACCTCATTGCAAACGCAACCTTTAAGCTAACCATAACTGCTGTCATAACTTTTTTCTTTGTATTTTCCAGTATAAATTGGGAAGAATTAAAGTCAGAAGTGAGAGAATTGTACCAGTCTGAGTGCTGCAAACCAAGTACAGTTTCCTATATCCGTATTTTCATCCCAAGATTCAGTCAATGAGAGCATTACTATTGAAAGATTGCCATATTTAGCTCTAAGCACAATACACACAGAACACCTCGGAGTGAGTATGCTGAGAAGACTACATTTGCTAAGGGCAGAGTATACTAAACAGGTACATACTATGAATAGAAAAAAAAATCAGTTAAAATGCTCTTTTATTTCAAAGAATGTGTGCAGACTTTTAACCTATACCTTCTAGAGTGGCAGGGGAATGTTCTGGGACGGTGCAAGAAGAACTACAAATATACTTGGAACTTCCTCTCCAATCTGGTGGATGAAACAGATACTTTGAAAGCAACTAAGGTACTCGCATCGTGGCAACTGCATTTCATAGACCTAAGAAGGAACATCAGAAGTAGAATCTGCATTAATGATATCAGGTGTGGAACTGGAGTCATTAATCAGCTAAGCTGCAGGAGACTTTGAAGTGACTGAAATGCATGCATACAGACCACAGAGTAAGACTATAAACATCTCTTTTACCTTCTGTGGCAGAAAGTCTTTTTGAAGCACATAACGTTACTAGGCCTCAGAAGTATCCTGCTTTATCAAAGCATCATCTTGCAAATGTTTAGAAGGTAAGATGGGTTCACAGACAAGAACTTTTATTTCATTTCCATTTGCTCTCCTTAGGATATCAAACATATTTTCACCTGCAATGGCTAAGCAAAATCCAGCAAGGGCCAGAGCAGATGCTGTTACTATCAGCAAATAGCATGTACATAGAAAATTTGCTTCACATTTCCTTTTTATTTTCCCTCTGAAATAACAAATTTAGAGATATTGTTATTTGTTACAGACCAGTGAAAACAAGTTTTCATCAAGTTGCATAGCTTACAAACGACAATGACACAAAGGTAAAGACAGCAGAAAGTTGTCAGAAACAGCAAGAGCAGGGCTGTTCTGCAAGACAGAGTAAGTTGGGAGTCATCACAGCACAGACAGGGCACCACCTTCATCCATCCTGCAAGCACCTGAGCTAGTGGAGCAGAGCTAGGGGCTGTTAGCAGGGTCCACTGAAAACCCCGTGGAGCTATTCGTGCTATATTCTTTTACGGCGGGCCCACCAGCTCTCGGCTGGCTCTTCGCTGGAGCCGGGACGAATCACGCATACGCCAATGTGGTGTGTAGTGAGACCCGTTTATTGTTTACAATACATCCCAATTTATAGACTCTTGTCCACTCGACTAGCTACATGGTGATTGGATAGTGTCTCTGTTACACAGACAGCATGCATCTCTTAAAGCACTATAATTGGATAAAAGGGGTTAGTCCACACGTGGTGAATGTTTTGGTTAGAGTTAACAAAACAAGGCTAGTAGAATTTCCCACACGATAGTGTTGCAACTGGGTTTGGAAGCTAAGTTTTCCAGAGAGAGTAGCTTATTTTCCATAGTTCTAATTTCTGCTAGAAAGACACACCAACACCCCGGGTGTGCTGAGGAGGTGAAGGTGCTGAGGGTGTCAGGGTCTATCCAGACACTCTAGTCAGGAGTAACCAGGGAGATGCCCTGAGACAAAGCTACAACGCATGTCTGAGATCCATCCAGGAGACAAGGCTGGAGACAGGCTTGAGGACAGGGTTATTGTATGCACACCTACAACGTAATTCAGAGAATGAAAGCCCGAGCCTAAGCTTAAAAATTAATCTCCTGCACCCACAGGCAGAGGGTGCACCCCTTGGTGCTCGCAAGATCAAGAGAGGTAGCATCTGTTGGTCACTGCAAGACATCCAGTCTTAAGAGTCAGTTCCTGGGGAGGAATGCTGCGTTTATGCTGTAGATACAGGCAGAGTTTCTTCTGATCCTTATAACAGATTGAAAAAAAAAAAAATTGGTCCTCTTTTGACTTTCATGTGCAACACTGATAGTCTTGAGGTAAAATCTTCTGGTGCCAGTAGCTACTGATAAACAACATGCATGCTGATACATGACACTCTGAATAACCGGGAATAAATCAGCTATACTTAAATGAGAAAATAATGAATTTAATTACCAAGTGTTCATACATTTCATCAAAAAGGTACCACACTTGCACTAAGAGCTGAAAAAACGCTTGTCCAAGGCAATCTTTCACACATTTTAGTTCTGAATTCAAATTTTTTTACTCTGGACCTTCTAAAGGGAGGCCCTGACAAAGAAACCATGCAGCAAAACTGGCTTAAGCAAGGATTTATGTAGTGATGAGACCACACTTGCTGGGTTTCCTTGAGTATTTGACAATAATTCTTCTTTCCCTCTGGGTTTGGCACTCACGGGGTTCCTGTGGTGGGTCCAAAGAAATAGTCTCACACCAAGACTTGTAATAGTTTACAATGAAAAAATGTCTTCAGCCTGGAGACTGCCCAAAGATAATTGAATAGCCAGTAATATTCTATTTCCTTTATTTGCTCTTGGAACTTCTGCATAAGACTTTGGCAAAGTGATATCACGGTTAATTTTGCAACATGCAGTCAAAAACTGCACTATTAAAAAATTATGAACAGTTCACAGGTTACAACTCTTGGACCCTGCAGTCAATGAAACTCTTAGATGTCACACCACAGCACTGAGTGACAACCCAGATAACCAGACAAACACTTAGATTAAGGACAGAAGAAAGGGATATTTAATTCAAAACTCAAGTCCCCATTACATTTGTGAAATATGGACTGAACGGTGCAGAGTGGTTAGGTTTTTCATTTATTGGGCATATGCCAATAAATATTATGCTGTTATGAAGGTACAATGTTGTTTCTATAGAAAGGATATCAAATCAACCCAAATTTGGTAGGGTTTCACCTGACACCACGTATTTGATTGTGCTATCAAAATCAGTTAAAACATTTTCTAGGTTATTTAAAATTTAATTGATCTAGTAAGAGATGCGAACCTAACACATGCCAGGCTTCCCTAAGAAGGAAGTCATCTCCGTTAGCTTTTCTTTTTTAGTACACAGCTAATAGCTTACTAAAAAACAACTCCTGTCTCATTAAGCATTATATCTCATTATATCGCCATCTTGTGGTAGTCTTTAGGCAATACAAAATTTTGCAGCTTTCCACCACTTAAAATTTCAAAAGTAACATCTCGGTGAGGTCAAAAAAAGAAAAAACCAAACAAAAAAAAACCCCCAAAACAAACCCCCAAACACACACACACAAAAAATCCCAAACCAAACCGAAAAATAGTTTGGACAGCAATTTTATTTCAGGGACGCAATGAGTCAGTAAATATAAGTACACCTGGATATTAGAAATCTCAGTTTTATTGAACACAGTGGAAGATACATGCATTCATGAGGTTTCTCTCTCTCTCTCTCTCTCTCCCCTATCACCCCAGACAGAAGACCAGGAAGGCTATTTAATCTGACTCTACCTTAATCATCGCTGTTATCCACCTTAATTGCTTAAGTTTCTGTCCTTAAAAGCAGCATCCTGAATTTCATCTATGTGTTCCTTCCTGGGATAATAATTGGATGCACTAGCGGCCCTTCTCAGAGGAGATGTTTAGACAGCCTCATTTCACAATCCACGGGATAAAAATAAATCACTCTTCACCACCACTAGGAAGAATCTGTTGGTTTCACCAGACTGTCATAATTACAAAGAGACAAAAGTAGACTGTGGTTGTTTGAATTCCGGAGCCCCTCAGTGCCTGGGTAAGCAGGTCTCCTACAAGTCCACCTCTAAACAAACATTCATATAAACTGACTGAACAGTAGATCACATTACTGAGTGGTCTGGATTATCAACTACACTCACACACAGCAACACATATGCTTACCATTACACACATAAAATCAGCTGTACATATTTACCACTGTTATTCATGCTCTCTAAAGTAAAAGGCAAACTCCAATTGTCATGATAATGAAAGTTATATAAATAGGTAATACAGAGTTGACAATTATGCATATAACTGATGGTGAAGTCTTGTTTATAGTTGGCTAAAATTCTGTTTAAGACAAATTGTGGATGGTAGTCATATGGCAACAATTGTTTTCTTCAATTTTTAAATTACTTTTACTCCTCACTATTAGACTATTAAAACATCAACATTTCTTAGAAGTATTTTCTCACATTTTGTGGGAGAACTTTCTTTGGATATCCTTGGAATCATGTTTGTGCCTCTCAAGAAATAGACTTACAAGGCCTGTGACTGACAGAGAAACTAAACTTCCTTGTTTTGCTTTCATACTAGAACATTTCAGAAAAGAGAAATCTATTTAAAATTTTTTGCTTTCAAGTCTTCCACTGTTAAAAACTGCCTACAAAAGTCATAAATTAAAACAAAGACAAAGAGTAACTTGTTTGTTTTCTAAAATCAGCTGCAAGTCTTGCTGTATATCCTTGACCATTTGCTGCACTGACAGCTTTTTCAGCATAGTAACTCAAGTATTAAGACAACAGTTTTGATTCCAGTGCAAATTTGCAGGGAAAACCATCCTTCCACCTTTCGGATGTCAGAAAGAGACTACAGTTCTTACTCCTTGAGAAGCAATAGAGACACAAAAGAAAAATTACTGGGAAAAAATAAACTTAGTTAGCAAGGCACGTTCTTACTAATGAGGCTCTCCTTCACTAGTAAAATTCTTGCTAACTGCTTTCATTTAGAAAGTGATTCACAATGTCTTTTATTTTTACAACATATTTTGTTAACAGGGAATGAAATCTGAGTGCAATTCCAAGGTTGGAAATATACATCAGCAAGTCAGTAAGCAAAGGGGTCTTCAACACTCTTAGCCACAGTAGCTGTAGAAGCCAATCTATGGCATATAATACAAAAACTTGCTTTTGTTGAAGATTTGTTTTCTTCGAATACCAAGTACTCCCAAGGCAAGACCAACATACAAAGCAATCTATAAAAGCAGAAAAGCTTGCAATTATCATCATCATTATGGCTTGTCTTTGCAGACGAGGATTTGAGAAGGGCTTTACCCACACTTACTGCAAGCGCGCTGATGGTTTGCAAATAAATAGCCCAATAAAAGCTGATGCTCTTCTCAAGGTTTTACTGTTTATCTTACTAATTTTCCAGTCTAGCTGATCATGCAAATAAATGAATTTACTCAGACATCTTTCCACCTCAACTTTGGTGGCAGAACTATAATAAATTTATTTTAAAAAAAGTCCTTGGAACAGTCTTCAGCATCCTGTATCGGAATAATTTATTACTAGTTTTCCCCAGAATATATCCTACAGCTTTGCTTTTCCTGCCTACCATATCAAGCTGTGGTCCTTTAAAAGCAAGTGAGATTGAAGTAAGGCTGAATAGTAAGTCCCAATTCTAAAACAAATCTCAGCTCTGAGACAGACATGAAAATTACATCTTGTCCTAATAAGGCATTCTCATTTCAGCTGTCAGAGATTTGAGCAAGTGTTAAGTAAACTGAAATATATATTTACTAGTTACTAGAGCTTTTCTTTACATTTTTACCTTTTGATTTAATGTCTGCACCTGCTAGACACATTTGTTACAATATTCCAGAAAGGAAGGTATAGCATAAACTACAAAACATTCTGCAATATCCCCTTTGCTTGGAAATTTTCTCCTTTTTCCAGAAAGAGTAGGGGAAAAAAAACTAATGTGAAGCAGGGTGGCTTTTTGGCACTCTGACCTCTATTCACAAAGAGCCAGCTGTACTGAACCAGCACCAACTCATGAAGCAGATTCACCACCATTAACTGTGTAGGAATTAAAAGAGGGGAAGTTACTGAGAGACTGCTGATCCCATTTCAGTTCCTACATTGCCTTGGCAGGAGAACTCTGCTGGGTTAATGCTTTTCTGCTTCACAGAGAGACATAAACAAGAAAGTGTGAAAACAGACTGTCTTTATTTCAGATAGCCCACAAGAGGTGTTGCGGTTGATGGTACTTCACACTCAACTCTACGGCTGGATTCTCCTCACAGCATTGCAGACAGCCCACTCCAAAGAGTGACATGATCAAGACATAGATGGAAGGTACAACAGCTTTAAGAACCTGCATGTGGCACCTGAGGCACATCAGATTCTCTGTTTTCATAAGCAACTATGTTATTGCTATGGTCTAAGAACCTTATTACCATTAATACATCTGGCAGATATAACATTTGGTTAGTAGTAAAGGACGAAAACTTGTCTGGTTTTCATTCTGAAAAGCCGGTACCCAACACCAACCAGATACAAGCCTGTGTCTCAAACTGCTGCGCCAAAGGAGTCCAGTAAGGCTGGACATTAATTAAGAGGGAAATCTCCCAGGTGCAGGAACAGGCTGTCCCCACGTGCTGTAAGATGAGCCGGTAGGGTAGAAGACCAGCCTGGCTAAAGAGAGAGCTTTGTCTGAAACTCAGGAAGAAAAAGGAAGCTCTATGGCCTATGGAAGAAGGGACAGGTCACTCAGGAAGACTAGAAGGATTTTGGGAGGCTGTGCAGAGAGTAAATTAGAAAGGCTAAAGCAGAAATAGAACTTAATCTGGCCACTGCCATAAAAGATAACAAAAAATGTTTCTATAAATACATTACCAGCAAAAGGTTAGAAAGCATTGTAACAGGCTGCATGGGGAAGTGGTTGAGTCCCCATCCCTGGTGGTATTTGATGTGGTATTTAGGAACAAGGATTAGTGGTGACCTGGCAGGGCTGGGTTAATGTTTGGACTTGATGCTCTTAAAGGTCTCTTCCAACCAAAAATGATTCTGTGATTCTGTAATTTGAGGTCATCTGCAGTACACGAGTACCTACAGAGACTTGAGTACTTCAGACAGAATAGCAGGGCAACTGTTGTAAAACTTAAGAGACCTCAAAGGAACATGCAGGTTTTGATACAAGAACTCCAGTGGAAATGTGATATACAAAATGGAGACACTGTCCTGCTGGTGTTTGGGGATGGGTTATAACTGAAATACCATAGGGTAGTAGCATAACTTATTTCTCTGGTGTTAAGGATATATACTATACTATGGACTGATTAACTCTTCAGATGAAGTGATGTTCTCTTTCACTGTTTTCCCATATGCCGAGGCCCACAGGAGGTTAGAAGTATTTTCTTCTAAATATACCCTCTAGGAAGAGATGCCATACACCAATGGGAATCTTGGAGGAGTGTACAAGGAAACAATTTTATATCCTCTGGATCTGCTACCTTTGCAGTGGGTTCATAGTATACGTGCCCACACACTTTAAACACCACTGTATCAATAAATCCTGCTTCATAACTGTAAAGATAAATGTATCCTTTTTTTATTATTTATCTCTATCTATATATGTGCGTATACAGAGTGTCTGAGGTCATGACTTTTCCTAGCATCATAAAGCACTTTCTTGCTTCTGAAACACAGGAGGAATCTATCTTCTTCAGAAAAAACAAACAAACAAAACAACCATAATACAAAGAGGTTAGAAAACATATGGCAATATGGATTTAAGATCTCATCTCTACCATACTGAAATCCAAAACTGGATGTTCCAACTCTATAACCTTAGTGTAGCCCCAGGCCTCATCCCACTGTGTGTTTCAGAACCTATAAATGGTGCCAGATACAGTTTAAATCCGTCAATACTTCAGAAGTAAAGCCAGCTTTGTGATTTAGTCAGTTCTGGTAACTGGATACATCTTTTCCTTCAAAAGATGGGTCACTGATGTAAGAGGTGTGTATTCCTTACAAAAATTACACAATTTTGCAGAGCAACTACTGGATTAAGATTAATCTGACTTCAACCACTACACTACTTGATCAACACAAAATGCTGTAGTCCTTACTCAACGAGGACTAAAAGACAAAAGAAAAAGACAAGACTAAAAGGCAAAACCAAAGAAACCCCCCTGACATAAGAGGAACCATATGCCAACTTCAATAATACATATATGTTATTGTTTATAGAAAAAAACCAAACCCCCTGCACCTTGCTATTTCTTCTTACCAGAAGCAAAAAAGAAATATGCAGATGTCGTTCATATATCTAGAGCTGCTTTATCCTTTTTCTCAAAAGGGTGATAGAAATCAGGAATTTTTTTTTTACTTATAAGGCATCTATTTACATTGTTCCAGAAAAACATTAAGAACTTCACGAGCAAAACCAGTCATTTTGCCAAGATGATGGCATGTACACAAAGCTTTATTTAGTTTTAAATCCCACGATTGTCCACAAAAGAGATTCCTTTGCTATTCTGTCTGTCCCTGTAGCATCTGCTAATACTTAACGTAGTATTTAATTTCCCTTACAGCCTCAAAAAAGCAGGATCTAACATTTCCACATTTAAGACAAAAATCAAGAAAATATTTGACATTGTTAATTTCCCATTTAGTCAAGAGAATCCCCCTTAAAAAAAATAATCTCAGTAATTACACATGATAGGTAGAATTTTGAGTGCTGAAGTGGAATCAGGATCCTCTGTGCTTGATACTGCACCAGCAGCGTTAAGGACTCCTGCATCCAAGGACCTAACTTTAAAATCTTCATGCCAAGCCACTAGTGGTGAAATGAACAGAGCAAATGATGTGAATACTATCTTCATTGCTAAGAGGTCCCAGAGATGCAAGCAGATGGAGAATAACAGCTCACAGGGGATAATTAATTCTGAACTGCACCATAGGATTTGAAAAGGTTGTTTCCATTAAACATTACAGTTTATGCCCTAAAAAAGTTGAAGGATTAAAACTTAAACCACCACGGATGCTGCTGAAGCAAAAGCAGTGGGACAATTGTGGACAGCAACATGGAACTGTGAACATTTGTCTGAAGCTCTCATTTGTTGCCAAGCCATACTGGTATAGCCCTACTGTCTTTTCAGGAACATGATCATCCCTGGAAGCAGTAACAAACAACTCCGATTTCTCTCTATTCAGCATCTAATTCCAAACCCAGATATCTTCTGCTATCCCCATAGGAACTGTAAGTTCTTCTCCAAACCACAACTTCAATGAGAAGACACTTGAGCCAAATACTTCTGTCTAGAAGCATAGAAATTCCCTCCATTTAATTAAATTCCAGCTCAGGAGATTCCAGTAGGATGTCTAGACAACCACTAGCAATTTAACTAAACCGCTTTCTCATAATTGCATTAGGAAAGTACGTGTTTTGCTAAGATGGCCTAATTATGCATTAAAAGAGCTTTAAAATAAACTTTCCTGAAGGAAATATTTGACTTGGTTTGGTTGGACCTACTGGCCTGGTTGCACATTCTGACGTTTTGCCACAAGTACCACAACAGAATGCAGAGCTCCCCATACTAACTACCTTTGGGGTGCAGATTTTTATCTAGGTGATTTATATACAGGGCATTACAGTTTAAGAAGAGGTGACAAGAAACAGGATACTCAGGAGACTAAAGTAGCTGTGACTCAAGAGGAAATAAAACACACCAGAGAAGTTGCAAGTGTCAGGCAGCAGCATGTACCAATAAGAACGATTTGTTAGTTTGTACATATGCAGCGTATAACTTCTTTATACATAACTACTTAAGGTAGGTCAGGAAATAAGACTTTCTCAAAGTGGACAAAAGAGACACCAGGCTACAGTTAAAACTTCCTTCCCAAGCTGAGAGCAAATACTCAGGATGCTCCAGCAGTCCCAATGGACAATTATTGAGTCTTGCGAAGCCTGACTTCATCCCGGCCTTTTCACCCGGTTTGTACCTGAGAGGTGACCCGACTCGGGGGAGATGCTGGATCCAGTCTGCTGCGATCCAGGAAAGCCCAGAAGGTCTCACTTTAGGATCACCATTTATATGGTCCAAGATGACTGAATTTCATCAGGTATTTTCCCACTCCAGCCCATCTCAGATGACAAAATATTCTGGCATTTTCTGCCAGATGTGCAGGCCCAGAACACGTTGATTTCCAATGTTTGTGATTGCCCCCCTGTTGGCCCTGACTCAAAGATGTAACAGGTTATCATGATCCAAGAACAGATGTACCAGGCTATCAGGAGGTGACTATCTCCCAAGGATAAAGGAGAGCAGTACAAGGTTGGGAAAGCAGGCCCAGCACACCAAGGAGGTGCCTTAGTGTTCTGTTTTGCCATCCTTCACAATCTGTGCCTGACTTACCCTGGGCTGGTTTGTGGTCCAGGGAGCAGGGTGTGGGGAAGAGAAATCACCTCAGGTCTCGAGTGGGCTTTGAGTGACAGGAGCATGTAGCATGTACATGTAGCACCACACATGTACATAGTATAACATGTGCATTGAAGGGCCACAAAGTTGATCAAGGGATTGGAGCATCTGACATACAAAGAGATAAGAAAGCTGAGATTGTTTAGCATGGAGGAGACCCAGGGGAACTTATAAATTGCTTTGGGTTTGAGTGGCAAGATTTTGGTAGCAGGGACAAGGGGGGGCTACATTGGTGGCTTCTGTACGAAGCTGCTAGAAGCTTCCTCTATGTCTGATAGAGCCAATGCCATCCAGCTCCAAGACAGACCTGCTGCTGGCCAAGGCCGAGCTCGTCAGCAACAGTGATAGCACTTCTGTGATAATATGTTTAAAAAGAGGGGGGAAAAAATCTGAGCACAACAGCAGCTGGAAGAGAGGAGAAGGAATATGTGAGAGGAAACAATTCTGCAGACACCAAGGTCAGTGCAGAAGGAGGGGAGGAGGTGCTCCAAGTGCCCAAGAAGAGATTCCTCTGCAGGCCATGGTGAAGACCATGACAAGACAGGCTGTCCCCCTGTGCCCTATGGAGGTTGATGGTGGAGCAGATTTCCACTTGCAGCCCATGGAGGACACCACACCTGAGCAGGTGGGTGCCCATAGGAGGCTGCGACCCCGTGGGAAGCCTGCACTGAAGGAGGCTCCTGGCAGGACTTGTGATCCTATGGGGGACCCATGCTGGAACAGTCTGTTCCTGAAGGACTGCACCTTGTAGAAAGGGCCCATGCTGGAGCAGCTTGTGAAGGGTTATAGCCTGTGTGAAGGACCCACATTGGAGAAGTTCACAGAGGACTGGCTTCTGAGAGAGAGACCGCATGCTGAGGCAGGGGAAGAGTGTGTGGAGTCCTCCTCATGAGGAAGAAGGCTCAGCAGAAACAACATGGGATGAACTGCAACCCCATTCCCCTGTGCTACTGAGGGAGAGGAGACAGAGAAAATCAGGAGTGAAGTTGAACCCAGGAAGAAGGGAGAGATGTGGGTCAGGTGTTCGAAGATTTTATTTTATTTCTAATTACCTTACTCTGATTTGATAGGTAATAAATTAATTTCTCCAAGTTTTGCCAGTGACAGTAATTGCTGAGTGAACTCCCTGTCCTTATCTTGACCCATGAGCCTTTTGTTATATTTTTTCTCCCCTGTCCAGCTGAGGAGGGGAGCGATAGAGTGGCAGTGGATGATACCTGGCAGCCAGCCAGGGTCAACCCATCACATCGATGTGTATAAATTCATCAGGGGGAGGGAAAAAGAAAATGAAACTGGGCTCTTCTCAGTGATACGCAGTGAGTAGAGAAGATACAATGGACACAAAATGAAATACCAGAAAATTTACTTAAACATAAGACAAACAAGAACTTCTTTACAGTGCTGGTGGTCAAGCACAGGAGCACGTCGCCCGGAGAGGTTGTACAGCATCTGTTCTTGGTGATATTTAAAACTCAAATGGACATTGTCCTGATCAACCTGATCTTATTGACTAGCTTTGAGCTGGGTGAGTTGGACTGGAAGGTCTCCAAAGGTGTCTTCCAACATCAACTATTGCCTGAATCTGTTAAGTTATGGGAGACATTAATGTCTAAGCTAGTAATTAGCTTACAGTAGCTTTGTTTTTAAAATATTTTCACACCGCCTAAGCATGCAAAATAAGGCTGCAAGTATAGTAAAGATGCGAGTACAAGCCTCCTCCAGGAACCATTCTTTCCATTTAACAGCTGACACCTAAAACTAGGATTCAAGCCTGTATCTCCTGTTTTGCACAATACTGCCTATAGTATAAGCAGTCCTTCTGAAAAGTTCATACATCTGAATGCTAAGGCTTCTCTTATTCTAAAATATCCTAAATACAACTTTGTGCTCTTCAGGCACAGAAGTTTTGAGGCAAAAAATCCCTTCCAATATTGCAAACACACGTATTTATTAATATATGTAGTATGATTTCATCACATCTTTAAATTCTTGAGACTACGGGCAGTACTCATGTCCAAAAATCATCATTTTATCATACAAACCAGAAGAACATCAATTCAGCTACAATTAGCTTTTTAACTCTTCTTAAGTTCAACTACTCAGATAGTCAGCTAGCCCAAGTCAACTTAAACAACTGATCACCCACAGGAACTGCTTGTGCACTTCTCTTTTCCAAACATCTGCTTTGTGCCTGGCAGATGAAATACCTGCAGATATAGAAAGTTTCAGACATGATGTCACCATGTAGGCAGAGATAATGAACTTTGGTCCTTCATTTCATAGAAATAAATTATTGTATGGTGCTACTTGCCATGTTCTGACAAACCTTAGCCAAGAGATATTCCTAAGCAATGTATTTCATAAACTCCTTGTTGCTAGTTCTAATAGACAACATGTGTGTCAATAATAAGGGCGGGGGGGGAAGGTCTGTTATCTAACTAATCACTCCTATCACTTATTCCACTGTTGTATCCTTAACCGCTGCTTAGCCTGGCATCAGAATTTTATTGAAGTGGTTTATCTAACATTATTAATCACACGTTTTAAGAACCACCTGCAATGTTCAGGAGGTTTGGAAAGGTTAGGCTCTACCTTTAGAAGAATTTCTTCAGTGATCTTTTTTGCTTTTGTTGAAAATGAAAATATTTTACCATCTTAAGACCATACCAAAATAGCAAAATTACTTAACTCAGTCACAGAGTTTGTAAATACTAAAGATTGTAAAAAGGACCAAGGATATACCCATTACTTCTGCCAAAAGAAAGCCAAATGACTAGTAAAAAGTTATAGGTCAACGAGGAGACAAGGTCATGTTCTCTAAACTCTTCTATGGCTAAAAACCCAAGCAAAAGAAGAGGATGACCTTTACTGCTTCATTCAACATACCACTGAACTCCTCTTTTTCCTTCTCTTGTTAAAAAGTCAACCAAGGTCACAGCAAATGTTCCAGAGAACAGTATTCAGCAAGAATTTTTTTGTAACTTTTGGGTAATTTCAAGAAACAATTTGGAAAGTGATTACTGAGCCTCTGCCAAGGACATGCAATAATAAAATATACCACGCTTCAAGTATTTTGTAACTATCATATGAACAAAGCCAAGGGCTGAGTGCTATGGCAGAGACTTTGAAGACCAAAGCCATAAGAACAGACCAGTAACCATGGCAGTACTAAGCACAGAAAACTGATGATTCACCACATGCAACCCTGGTGAATAGCTGTTGGTATCTTTCTAGCAGAAATTAGAACTATGAAAAACAGATAAAACTTTCTCTGGGAACGCAGCAGCCGAAACCCAGCTGCAGCACTGTCGTGTGGGAAATTATATCTCTAGCTAGCCTCTGTTTGATTAACTCTAACCAAAACAGTAACTGCGCGTGGACTAACCCCTTTCACCCAACCATAGTGCCTTAAGAGATGCGTGCTGTCTGTGTGACAAAGACACTATCCAATCACCATGTAGCTAGTCGGGTGAATAAGAGTCTATACATTGAGAAGTATTGTAAACAACAAGTGGGTCTCACTGCACACCACATCGGCTTTCGGGTGATTCTTCCCACTCCAGCTCGCGGGCTTGCCGTAAGAATATAGCATGGATTGCTACAATAGCTAAGTGGATAAAAATAGTTGACAACTTAGCTATGTGATAGAAACAGTTGAAGGTTCCCACAGAAAATAAATTCCTGGTAATCATCTAGACTTCAGGCAACAAGATGAGTCCGTCACCTCTGGTGAGTGAATGTAGGAAATTCCTTTTAGATTAATACACCACTGAGGATTTCTGCACTTGGTATCACGATGACAATCTTGCATTAATATCCTTTTTCCTTTGAATTATGTATCCCAAAAGTCAGCTCCCCCTTCCTTCCACATGCTGAGGGAAGGCTTCCTTCTCTGCATAAGGAGCTCTGCTTAGCAGGAGTCCTCTGGAGCTGTTCTCACCATCTCAGGACATCACCTATCCTTAGGGCTTCCAACCCTCAGAAGCTCGGTGGAAGGTAAGAACGAACACCACATCAAGTCAAAAAGGTCTACCAACAAACATGGTCACTACAGCATGGTCCTAAAAGCCTCAAGACAATTGCAAGGTAAATCAAGATGTGCCACACAGTCCCAAAACAGCATTGGACTTATGGCAACTTTAACTCCTTAAGGGAACCTGCATTATACTCTGGCCAACAAATTATATGGGGGGGAAAAACGTTAGAGCCATTTTTTGTTTCTTTAGGTTTTCCCATGGAAATACTTTTCACTCACTCTCCTGCCAAAACTGTCAGCATTTCCCCTGTGAGCAAGATTGCAGGCAATCAGCCTTCCCAGAGCACCTTCTGCAATTTCTGTGCTTGAGATAATCGTTATTCACGAAACACTCAGAACTCACAGGACAGTCCTGCTCTGTGCAGAGCATAGGCCACGTTCTCTCTCTTGTGGCACAGAGAGGGGGTTTATGTCCTCTTAACATGTTTCAGACATGGCTAAAGTTATTGACAGTTTATTTTGGAGGGAAAGGAGGGATAAGGAGCTTATTTATCATGTCAAGAAGACTCAGTTTGGAGAGAAAATTACCAACAATACTGATTTCTGCATTCAAGTCATTTCTCTAGATCTGTCTCTAGAAGAGCTGCAGCACCATGCAAAAGCACTAGCGCCAAAGTTGACCAATTAGCCCTTGAAAAAGAAAAAAAAATCCTTAAATTAAAAAGACCAGCTGCACAGTGACCCTTTGGACACATCGTCCCTTCATAAAAATTGAACAAATAAATTCTCCCTTGTTTTTATGGGGTTCCTACACCAGTACCTTCACTGAAGGGCGGAAGAGGCAGAATCCAGCTACCTGGGCAAACTGCTGCGGGAAACACCAAATATAAAGCATGCAGACAGCAGTTTTAACCACATTCAGGTGACACCCAGTACATGAAAAAAAACCAAACATATTTCTGCAATAGATTGTATTCCAAGTGAAGTCCTACAGCATGGCTCTCCCTGAATTCATATCCTGTTGAAAACATGATTTGCTCTATGTGTTCATATGAACCACAGTCCTTGTGATCTCATTCATGTCACTTCAGCCTCAGTTCAACAACTGCTCCAGCCCAGAGCTGTATGCATGACCGTCCAGCCTTTTTTCTCTCTCTCCCTAATACAAGATGCCCAGTTTAATAAATCTGGGAATGCAGCGAGCACTCCAGCTGTACCCTTTCATTGCATTACTCGCCCTTTGCCAGCCTCTGCATAACAAAGGAGCTCAGCCAGTTGCCAGGAGCTGGACCTTAGGTACTTCAGTGTTTTTAAAAAGGTGCATCAGGGCATACATTCATAGTTCTTGTCACCAAAATAGCAACAAGTCATTTGTGCTGTTTAACATACCACTAAAGACAACACCAGATGGAAGGGAGGGAAATTATTGTTGAATTCCTAGGAAAGCAAAAGTTACTAGGACTGCAATAAACATCTATGTCACCTCTCATCATTTTACCTGAAAAACTTTTAGCCACCAACCGTGGTCTCTGTTGTTATCATTACAATTTAATAGCACAGCCATAATTTTAAACACAGTCAGCTGCATGACATCAGCACAGCTGTACAGCTAGTCTAATTGCTCAGTGATGTCATTCATCATTTCCAAACCTGTCCTGCTAGACACCATTTTCCCCTATAAGGTAACTTGTCCAGTAGTGTATTTATTTCCAGACTATGATGTGTTCCAGAGAAACTGTAAAATTATTCCACTGAAACCCTGTGTCAGGCTGTTGTTAAAGACTGGAAAATCAATAGGGCATTTTAGCTTATTCACATTGATAATAGCTCTTATTTGTACGAGCCACAAGAACAACTTAAACGAGACCCAGGCATTGTGCCACACTTCGGTGGAAACAGCAGCTTTACCTCCTAGATATAACTCCTCTATCCTGTGTTTTGTTCCTACTCCCTCTCAAGTGCTTCCACAAAGCTCCTGGCTACTTGCACAGCCATCTATTGATAAAAGTACACATTTCATAAACCTTGATATGATTGTGACAGCTCAGTACTCTGAATGTACCTACTGAAGTGCACTTCAGATATTTTTCTCATTAAAAAGGCACAGGACATTTATGTAGCTGTAGATAAGAAAATGGTAATGACTTTCCATAGGAAGGATGCTACAGATACGCTGTTTTCAAGAACTCATCACTGCCTCTTAAAACTACACACTGCTTTTTTTTTTTTTGCCCAAAACAAAACTATTAGTTCGTGTTTTAGCAAAAAATCTCACTTAAAAGCTATTATAATCAATGTATTTCAGAGCAAAACCTGTAGTAATTATATCAGAATACATAAATACAACATCAGTTGTATTTCTTTGGCATCATCTGTGATTTATTCACAAGTTTTCAGTTCACATTACACTAATACTGCATAGATGTATTATAATCTAAAATAAAAGCCTCATTATTTTAATACAGCACATTACTGAGTAACTACATTACTACATTAAGTAGCATTGCAATTTCAGATAAATTCTATAGATTTTACAAGTGGCTCCAATGCAACTGAAGGCAAAATTTACAAAATAAATTAAGATAAATCAATGTCAGCTGGCACAACATTCTTGCCATTTTTGTGTTTAAATCAACAACCTTTTCAGTATAGCTGGAAACACTACACCACCATAGAAGGAAATGCAACCACAGAAGATTCAGGTGACTAAGCCCCTATTTAAAAAAAAAAAACCAAACAAAAAAACCCCAAAACACCACGCACACAAAAAAACCCCACACCACACAAAACAATTATATTTAGAAATTCTACTCATCTGTTGTATCATTCTCCCAATGCTCTGCAGCCCAACCATTTCTGAGAGAAAAAAACCTCCAACAACCACAACAAAACTGTCAATATATTAAAAAGTGTAGTTTGTAGAGTTTATACCTAGGCAGCCTTTTTCTGTGAAATATGTCATAAAAATAATTCTTGGATTTCAACATATGGATGCCTGAATATAAACTGTTACTGCTATCAGCACTGTCTTCCCACCCAAGCAAAGCTTGTCCTATCTGTACTTAGGGAACAGACTGAACGGAGAGCTATGGCTCCTCTGCAAACCAGCAAGCAGCCAGAACGTCTCCAAAAAGTCTGAAATAACTGTGCAAACATCTGTTGGAAAAGATACTGCCTTTGAGAAAAGGAACAATATTTCAAATACAGTCCATGCGAGAGTTCATAGATATATGTCTCCACAGTGCCAAATGCATGAGGCATGCGAGGTAGAGAAGTACAGCAAACAGACATTTTTGTCGTAATTACTACACGATTCATCTCTCCTCTGTGCAATATTTTGCCCAGTCACTGTGTTTGGGCCAAGAATAAAATGCCACCTAAAAGGCGAAGGGTCAGCAGACCCTTGTATCACAATATTTCTCTCGAGAAGATGCACTGCTTTGAAAAGATCCCTTCCTCCCCAAGAAAGGCGTCTCGATCCAGCAGGCCATTGTCAGACGTTTTTGCTAACATGAAACAAATGGCAGTGTCAACACATGCAGTTTGCAATCCTCACTCTTGCAATGGAGTCAGCTACCTTCTATGTTTGACTATAAACTGCAAGAATTTTGGCACCCACACCTGTCTTCAACACAACAATTTCAGAAACATGGAGATTGGAACAGAACCATATGTCCTCCTTGGACAAGTAAAAGCATCAGTAGTCTCTCAGTTTGCACACGAGTAATCCTTATCAATGAGAGCAGCCTTACCAAACTCCGATGAAACACTTATTGCAAAGGTGCATTTCATTAACCAAATATTTAGTACCTCTGTTAATCAAGAATCTACTTATGTTCCTTACTAGAAATTTTCTGTTGTGCTTGAATGTTTTCTTGTTGGTTGACTTACTAGTTCTACAAACGGCAGAGCAGGACAAAAAACCTCAAGAAATTCGGGCCTTGCTAAATGTCTGGGTTGGCTTTCACTTTTAGTCTCTTTTCACCTAGAAGAAAATTCCATCCAAGTAGGGTTCAAGTAGAATTAATATCTTTTTCTTTCTTTCTTTCATGTGTTATTCAGTGCCCTAAGTTGGTTTGGGATATGATGTTAAAGAGCTACTAAAATACAGCCATTCTAAGACAGAGAAAAGCTAGTCTGCTTTGAAACTTGAGCTGCAAGTCGAATATAACATTTAACATAATGGCATGTGAAAGACTGCTACAGTACTGGATGAGGTAGGAACAGACATTTCTAAGGAATCCCGTATGAAGTACTTACTGGTTACGCAGAATGAGAGACCACGTGTGACAAATCTTACCTTCGACTCCAGAACAATGAGATTTTCCAAGATAAACTAGCCCTTTGCAGAAAAGATTTAGTGAGAATGATTGGAGTTAAAAAGAATGTTGAAGTCAATGTGACCAAATCATCCTGAAGTTAGTCTCCTTTTGCAGACTACTACCTCGGGAATAGCTAGGATCTGCTACTGCCTCGTTCCCTGCATGTTTATCACATACATGCATCACTACCCTTTCTCCTTCACTGTAGTAAGACGATCATTTGGGAGTCTCATCAGTGCCCAGATCAGTAGGTAGCTACCATCTATCCTTCAAAATGAGGCTTTTTGCAATCTTGCACTGTATAAACACTCCTTTGCCACTCAGATCTTTTGATCCTACCCTTTGGGTTCTTTTGGTCTTTTTGAATTACTGGCATCAAAATGCTAGCTGTAACACTCGCTTGGTCAAAGTTTGGTCACTTTCCTCATCAGACATTAAAAAAACAGAAAGGAGTATTTGAACTGTTACCACGGCCTCCTCTATTAACAGTCAGATTCCATAACTCTTGTGAACTGTTAAACCAACAGCTCCAGAATACTTTAGCTTCCCTTAACATTGTGATGGAGAAGTAAGCATAATTGCTTACCAACACAACATTCTATGGGATAACCATATTTTCTAACCCCAAAGCTTCCTTAGAGGAGGGGAACTCTTCACTTTGCCACTTGGAGACAATAAAGCCATGATGGCCTCTCTTATTTCTGTGTTTTTAGTCATAAGACACAGTCAGGTACCAAAGCAAGCATTCAGCATTTACTCACAGTTCTGTCAGAATCAGTAATTGCTGTAAATCAAATACACAAATCATTATGAAATGGCAAGTAGGTATGGTAAACACTGCAAACTTTAATGTGAAGTGGAATGCTTCACTCATCTTCCATGTGATTGTGTTTTAAAAAAGGCAATTTTGTACAAAAACCCCAAAATTTTGAACTACTCAAACAGATGACACCAATAAAGGTTTGTATCCATTTCCCCATAGGCTCTTGATGTGGCAGCAACTATACGGTATATTATACTGCAGTAAGAGTCAGTATTTTCCAGGTCTTTATGCATTCAGTTCTGGGATTTATTCTCCAGGAATTGAAACAAAACAAACAAACAACAACAACAAAAAAAACCCCCACAAACCAAAACTGACACAACACAGTTTTCTTCAATCTGTAAGTACCATATTAATCTTATACTCAAAAAAAAAAAAAAAGCCTCCACCCCCCAAGAAAACTGAATCATTAGGATTTAAGGACTTAGCCATTGATATTTTATTATTTTACTATGTGTCCATTTTGCACATACTCTGAGCATTAATCTCCTGTAGTCAGTGAATAATGGAAGTAATTTCAGGACTGTTTTACAATTAGAGTTAAGGATGCAGTTTCTACATCTCTTTTAAGGGTGGGCAAAAGATTGCCTCTAGGGTACAAATTCACTTATTTCAAGGGATTTTCTCACCAAAATACTCTACAAATAAAGAACAGTTGCATGTTTCTGCCACTAATATCTTTCCTAGCCTTTCATCCAAACTGTTCTCTATTAGAGCTTGGTTGCCCGCTGCAGAAGCAAATTAATCTGGTGGCCTTAGTCTACACATAGCACTGGATGCAGTCCACGTTTAGTTACTCACCTGATCCATGAAGATAAATCATTGAAAGAGCTAAAATGTAAAGGTCTTCCAAGACAGTACAAAGGAATGGCCATTATGTCTGCAGAAAGATCCGATTCAGTTTCTGAATTTGAAGTTCTGCACACACTGGGATCCACAAATTTCCCAGTTTACCTAATCTTTAGTTTACAGTTGGTGAAAAAGATTATGTGTACATGACGCTAAAATTGAGCCTATCTTGCATCCTGAACTCCAGATCTGATAGCACGTAAGACCTCTGCACTTAGGATCTATTTTAGATTGCATAAAAACGAACTCATAAGCTCTCAGACACAGAATGGCCTTCACAGTCACAAAAGGCAGCCCATCCCCACACTTCCTATTCTTTCTGTTATTTCAAAAAGTTCATTGCACACTAGGTAAAAATCCTCCCAGATGTTCAAGACCCATAGTCCCCTCAGCAGCTACTGCTAAGCTTCCTTGAGGATGCTACTGACTACCGTCACTGTGGGTGCTGCTGCTTCCTCATCAGCACAGTCACTGAAACAGCAATAGCTCAGGGACCATGTAGACTGACTGTCACGGTTTCCCCATCACGTCTGATGGACACATTTTCTCTAAGATACAAGAATCTTTGTCATCTTAGAGACTTTGAAGCCAGTTTAACATCCAGTTAGAGAAATCAAGAGACTTATTTTAAACAATATGAGTAGTAATTCTAGTCCACAAGTAGGACTTGGGGACTACAGTTTAAGACTTTTTTTTTTTTAGCTTTTCAACAGAAAGATTAAAAGATTAGTTCAGGAGGGCAATATATATACGAAGAGCAATGCTAGCAGGTTACTTTCTCGCTGTTTACATCTGATGTCCCTGAATGCTCCAGCTACAGCCATATCAGAACACATTTCCCCGCCAGTGTGGGGGGAGGAGGCACTCGCAAGCTGGAGTAGACGTGCAGAGTGGAACACTAGAGGGCAACAGAGGTTCTTTAATAAGCTTAAGGGAGCCCTCAGATAGGTTTAACACTTAGTCCTTCCTTACTTTTTGACAGCACAGGTTTGGAAAGAAAAGCTGCAGTACATACTTCCAGCTTTAGAACAAAACACAGCTGTCGGGTATCAAAACAGAGCAATACTCTTCTGACAGAGCCTTAGGACTCCCTTCTAATGCCTCACAATGGAAAGTTAACATGCCACATCTTACCGCCAGATATCTGTCGATGAAGTGACTCATTATGTCTTGTCCTGATCATAAAAGACCTCTGTTACCATGTCAATAATTTTATTACTTCAAGCAGCAGTGATAATTTTGGAAGATAGAAGACCCCATTTAGGAAGGGGTCTGATGTATATCAGCGACAGCACTTACCTTGCCTGCAAGTCTTCAGAGAATTTGTCCATAAATTCTACAAAAATACCTTCAAAAGACAATTTCCGAAGACCAGTTTTCATAAAGATGGAAAACACAGTAAGCAAAGAGAAGAGGGAAGGAAAACCATTATTTTTAATTACCCTATAGCACTGTTATGTCTTCCCCCTTCTAATCCAGATTACCTGTGTCTTGGTCAAAGCACAGGGAGACTTGCCCGTGAGACGAATCAGAGCTATGGGACTGAAGGCAGCTGTTTTCTACAGGTCCCCTTCCTTTTCTGGTGAAGTAAGCTGAGGCAGGTGATGAAAAGGCAGTCTGCCAGTCAAAGCCATTCAGTTCTGCGAGACAAAACGAAACCCTCTGCTTCTGCTACTTGAGTTTCTGGTTAAATGTGGCTGAGTAACAAGTCCTTTCAACAACAAGCTTTTCAAAGGCCATTGCTAATTTAATACATCAAATTCTCTCAAGTGCCTAATGTTACTAGGTTTGGAGTAATTAAAAAGCTGACTGCCTGCAACTTTGAGAGGTGACAGATTCTCTTTAAACATGGACATTTATAGCATTTCACATCTCTTCAAAAAACCCAAACAACAAAACAAAAAACCCCAGCCCCTCACCCCAGGAAAACTAAGAAAAAAAAACAAAACAACTAAAACACACACCACCAAAAATCCCCAGAAGAACCCCAGCCAGATTCTACCAGGTTTTTCCCCTAACAGGAGGGGGAAAAAAAAAAAAAAAATAACTAGCCTCTGTTTTGCCTATCTCCTTGGCCTCACTGCCCACCTCCATCTCCCACTCACCTAACTCAGAAAAAAAAAAAAAAAAAAATAACTAGCCTCTGTTTTGCCTATCTCCTTGGCCTCACTGCCCACCTCCATCTCCCACTCACCTAACTCAGAAATACTACAAAAAAGGAAACTATTTAAGAAACAGGCAACTATCTGCTAATCTTCTAAAGAGCCATGGAAAAATTAACTTGGTCTAGACTCTGCTGTGAAGATGGGTCATTTCAATAAAATACAAAATACTAGTGGCTGTTCATTTAATGAACATTTCCCAGTCAGTGAAAGGATGGAGGCAAGCATCTCAAGGAAGGTGGGGAACCACACTGTGATCTTGCCAGAAAATTGTGTGCTGCAAATTTTAAATCTGGTTTGTCTCAAGTGTCTTGTTAATTTGCCTTACAAATTCATTAAGGTTTTTAATGGAATACTTGGGTAATATGTATTTGATACTAAGCATCATGGGAATGAAGTGTCAGTGAGGATCTTAGTAATTCTAACACAAGGTGTGCTCCATGACAGAGCCAGACTTGATTAGCCCAGAAAAACACTTTGAAGAGAATCTGAATTTCTGTATTTTGGTGTGTTGTGCCCGTAAAATAGCAATGACAGTCTTATTCTTGCTGGGATTCAGACCCTACACAAAGAGCAGAGATAGAGGCATGGACTGACAGCAGTGTGTGGGAGCAGCTAGCTAGCATAAGAGTTCTGGGATGTGGACAGGCTTGCTCCTTGCATAGGTGTTCTGGTGCTGCACATCAGCCCAGGTTGTGGTGCTTTATGTTATTCCTCTTGTGTACAGGCTATGGTTGTATTTACAAGAAAGAGAAAATAATTAAGATAATCACATGTCCATCCTCCCCCACTCCACCTCCAACCCCTTTTTTCTTCTCCTCTCAGGGACGACAGAGGCCTGAAAAGGATATTTTGTATTCCCCTTTTCCTCTTCCAGCTTCTCTAAGCACTCTCACCCTTGTGAATCTTGAATGCAAAAGTTATTCTTAATTAACCTGATTGCACTAGAAGCCTCTTGAAAGAAGCAAAGAGAGCATAGCTTCTCATGCAAAGCCATTGTTGTTCTCACCCAGAAGACCAGGTGTTCTGCGTATTCCACACCCAGCCTTAGGTTTTGTGATAAAGCTTATTCATGCACACACAGGGGAGCACAGAGAGACAATGACAGTGGAGAACCCCAAATGATCCCCTGCCCTAGCTCATCCCAGGAGCCATCAGCCTATCAGAGGCCCATGCCTACAAGTCCCAGGAGAGTCTCAGCCCCACTGTCCACACATTGACCCATCAAGAAGGGACCACAGCAGCATCTCACCTTTTGGACTCTGCCTTACATGGTGTAGTGGAGACCTTGCAGTGCTGTGTTAATGGTTGGACTTGGTGCTCTTAGAAGTCTCTTCCAACCAAAATTATTTTCTTGTTCTGGGGGAGGCAGTGGGGAGGTGGTGTGTGCCTCTGAGCTCATATGTCCATCTTCCAGAAACAGGGGAGGCTGGGGTCCAAGCACAACTACCTGCATGCCTGAGCCCAGCCACTGGAGAGATCACATTTTATGGATGAGTGTGCATACATGATTATATATGTATCTAATAATTAGTAATTAAAGGTAATTATTGACAGTAATTCTATAATTACTAGTAATTAATATAGACATTAATGATATTAATGCTATGTCATAATATATTGATAATATATAATTATTGTTGCATGTACATATCTCAAGAGACACGTGTAATTAAGTATCAATGTTTCACGAGAAGAGAACTTCATCATTTTCAGTCAGAGAGAACAGGAGGAGGCTGTTGGTGTTGTTTGTGTGCCTGCCCATGTGGATCTGCATGGTCAAAGCCATGTGTTGTATATGCATGGGATGGTGTGTACATGCACACACAGGGAATACACACTCAGACACACCAGGGGTTGAAACAAAAGCCATGGAGCTGCTGCAGCCTCCACTCTGTTGGGCTCCTGGACCTGGGCCACCCAACATACAGAACATATCTAGAACTCTCTCTATATTCTAGATGTTCTTACAACTATCCACTCCATAAAACATAACTAGTCATGACATCACCTCCAAGAAGTGCTGCTCTTCCTGAAGTCACTGACTGTTAGGTAAATCCTAGCATCTTCAATGGCAATGCTGGACTAGACCCTCTTCTCTGTACCAATACCCACGGTAGTTCATGAGCTCCAAAAGGCTTGCTGGAAGACAACTACAACATAAGTTACTGGTATCTGTTAAAAAAAAAAATCCCTTGATAACTGAAATTTTTGATGAGGCACTTCAAATTTTCAACTAACCATATAGTTTACTTTGAAGGCTTTGGTCTCAACCACAAAGCAATGAAAATAAATACAGCCCTGCCTTTTGTTGCATAAGAGAGGAAGAAGCAGAAACAATACCATACCCAAAAAAGGTTTGGTTTTGATGAACTCTCAGGCAAACCAGTCAGCTAAGGTAATTAATTAGAGAACCACACATACACTTCTCAGAGAGCCTAATCCACCTGGATGGCCAATATCAACAGCCTTATCAAGAAGGTTGTCTGAAGACACTGACTTTTCTTTCAGCAAGTGACCAGCTACTACTTGCTTAATTGACAGCAGTTTCTGCCACTCAGAGGCACAGCAACTGCGCTTGCCAGGAGGGGTTAAGATTCTGTACAGGACCATATTGCTTTCTGCCCACTTGCCAAGAGAGTGAAGGCAGTCCTTAAAACTGTTTGACCAAAAGCAGGACAGAGTCTCGTTAAGCTTTCAGACAAGCTTTCTTACGCTGCATTCATTTTGCTTCAACATCAAAGCAGAAAAAGAATTTCCGACCTGCATGCCAAGAAACTAATAAAACTCCTCAGTTCCTTCCCAATAATCACAGTAGTACAAAAAAAAACACAGCAGCTATCCTACAGCCAGAGGTGAATTCTGACTGAGAAACATTCTGATATTTAACATTTTGATATTATCCCTGCTGATAAATTCTTACTTTCTAGGTAGTACCTAGCGATCATGGCAAGTACCAAAACTCACCAGCAAGATATCAAGGAACATCAAACACAGTTTTCCTCCCTCTCATGATGCAGAAGAAACTAAACAGCGGCAGCTCTATTATTTTCATATCTTTGCTAATGTCATCTCCTCTCCAAGTGATGCAAATAGTTTAGTATTTTCCAAGCAAGATTCTACCACACTTGTATAAAAGTCCTGAAAAGTTGAAATACTTCCTATCTACCCATCAGTCATTCACATTTAATGTTTTCTCTTTCAAGAAACCTTTTAGCTTGAACACAGAGTCCTTCAATGCCCAAAATAAACTCTGCCCTTAGAAACTACAGAAAGTAGCTAGTTATTAAACCTCACCAGTTGCCTGGTATTCTGCCTTTTTTTTATCCACTGGCCAGATTTCCTCCTATCTTCCATCAGGCTCAAGAAACAGAGATTAGAGTAAACTTTCCATAACTATTGAAAGGCTTGAAGAGGAGCAACAGAATGGAAAATTCTGTCACAGAAAAAAATGAACAAAAAACCACCACCACAACCAAAACCCACCTTTAGAAGGAAGAGAAAGTGGCCTACTGTTTTTGTAGCAAAGAGATTTGGTTCCACTACAGACACCACCAATGTAAAAAAAAAAACCAAAACCACCAACCAAAACCCACAAAAAAACCTAAAAACCCAAACAAAAAAACCCAAACCAAACAACCCCAAACCTGTGAAATTGCCCCATCCCAACTGATTCTGCAGAGCTGCAGGAAAACAGTGTCCCATGGCTGCTCTCAGTTTGTTTATTTCATATGTTAAATATTAAAGTTTTGCTGAGTTCCTTTGCATCTCTATTTTCCTGTTCCCCAAACAAACATAGATTTAAAGCCCATACAGATCAAATCTGGGAAAGTTAAGCTATGGGACATTCAGAGGTAGCCCTGCTCTTCCCAGGGGAGAGCGAGAAAGTAGTGGCGGGTCTGTGCTCTTGGGAGGAAATGCTATACAGATGACAAAGCTGAAACCCACGATCTAAACCTGTGAAAAGCATCCAGCTGGAGCACAAAACAGGTTGCTTACTTGAAGGAATCCACTTCTTTTTGAGGAATTTTAAAGATTAAACCATGGTATAGACCTGAGTAAAGAGTCATGTGCCAAGGTGTTAAGGGTCAAGGGCTGAGGTAAACAACCCCTCGAATTCCTTAATGATTCTCCTCTGTTTTGTTATAAACAGAAGGAGTTGAAAGGGGAAGAAGAAAATTCACACCTCTGTCTGCATTCAAGGAACTGAAACAAACTTTTAATACACACTAAATCCACACAACTATTCACTACCTGTACATATGCACAAACCGAGAAAGGAAAAAAACTAAGAAAAGAAGACTCAGATAACCAGAGTTCTGTGCAGTCTGTTCAAGGTCAGCGCTCTGGGCAGGCATCCAGCGGCAAGGTGGGAGAGAAGGCTTTTGCTGCTGCATCCCAGGCGGAGCGCGGAGTAAAGTTCTGTCCGCGGTGAAGGAGGGGAGGAGGGGGGGGAAGGAGCCCCCGCATGCAGTCGATTTAATAGCAGGAAAGCTCTCGGCACGAAAGCGACAAACGGAGCAGGGGGGGGCAGGGGAGGAACCCCCGCGCGCAGCTGATTTAATAGCAGGAAAGCTCTCGGCACGAAAGCGACAGGGAGTTCGAATATTCTCACCCAATTCAGACGGGATGGGACTCACGGCAATAAAAGCTCAAAGTCTGTGATCCTCTGGTGATCCAGGGGACCAGGCCTCCGTCTTTCGGCCTAGGTCGGGTAGCAGAGCAGCAGCAGCACCAACCTTCACGAAGCTGCCCGGAAGGCCAAGAGGGAGCCACTCCCCCGAGCTGCTGCTTTTAAAGGCTCCCGACGTAACGTTCCACCTGACTCTCTTAAACAATTAAATGCAGAATTATTGTACTACATGGAATAATTCTATTTGTCCATTCCCCAAAACATGGAATTTTTGGCTCAAACCAGGACACAAGGCAAGACTACATTTTGACTTAGAGGGGAAAAAAGAAAAAGCAGAAGACTGATGCACCATGGAAGGCAGCGATCAGAGAGATCACTGCATCTCAGGCCAGTGCAGCCAAGGGGGAGGATGAAAGGAAAAACCTCACTTGGTCGATGAAATGTCACCCCTCAGCTCTGATTCAAGATTCTCAGAGCTAAGCTGACATAGACAAGTGACATGCTCCTCTTCTCACTTTGCTGCCTCACACCACCAGTGCTATCCAGAATAAAAACTATTGGGACAGTTGTAAAGGCTAAATTTGATACAGAACTCAAGCCTTCAATGCACAAAAGTTACACATCTACCCGTCAAAACACATACATACATGCACACGTATACACATATACTCAAGTCATATATATATATGACTAGAACTACAAGCAGACTCACTCACATCTACTGTTCTGTTACCATCACATTATAATGAATTCAAGGAGAAGGCAAAGAAGTGGCCTCACCTTAAAATGGAGACTGCCTCAGAAGTACTTAATTTAAGCCTGAGGACTTGCAATAGAGACCACTAACACCTAGTCTAGAGTGCTGGCTATGTTAAAGTTTTGATCCACTGGAAGAGCTGGTTTTATCTCCTGGAAAGGAGACAGGGAAAGATATGGCATCCTACACTGCGAGAAGCATCGTAGGTGACGGAATAGCTGCTTTTTCCAGAAGTCACAGGATTTACCCGTCTCAAAATCCACAGGACCTGACTAGATGAGGTTTAGATCTCCCACATTTGAAATAGGTAAATCCTAAAGGGGTTTACATTGTCATAGCAAATAGTTCAACCCTAGGTGTAGCTAGGACTGGCTGCATCACCCAAGATCTGTCCCTTGGGTTTCATTCCCAGAACGACTGCTTTAGTGCAGAGGCCCGCTTGCTTCACCTTCTTACCTCCTTTCTCTTGCTCAGCTGAAAAGCACAATTACTTAGCCATGAGATCACTTTTTTTTTTGAGGTCAGAAAGATCCATTTCCCATGCAGAATTTCAAACAGTGCATCACCATAGAGCAACTCACACTGGCACAGGCATCGTTTGAGCATAGCATGCAGCTGATGTACACTGATTATTTTAGGTAACTTTTTCCCCATCTCATGATCCATCACAAGGGTATCATCACACCTCAGCAAGACCAGGGACAATAACACAGGCAGCTTTTGCTTGAAAGGGAGATCAATTCGTGCTGATTGATAGGATGACTCTAAGGTTTAAAGGAACCAGACCAGTTGAATTTAGCCACCAGGCTGCTACCAAAGTAGTAATATTTTCACCAAAGTGGCAGAAAATTGCAAGGTACTAGCCAAGCTGAACCAGGAAGGACTAGCAAACATTTTTTGCAGTCACCTTCCTTCAGTTTTGGCAGGCTTTGAGCTACAAGTCACCTGACCTGGAAGGACCGGCTACTCATGCTTTTCTGGAAAAGGATCCTTGTTCTGTTTGACTGAAGAGGCACAGCTCCAAAATGAATGTATCCTAGAATAACACTGGAAACCGAGGCAGGCCCTAGGCATGGTAACTTCTTATTCCTTTCTCAAACAGCTTAAATTACTTAGAAAAAAGCAACCCCCCTCTTGCAGCCCATCACTTCCTATGGCAAATAAAACATCTGTTTGTAAGACTGGAGCTTTCCCAGTGTGCGTTTAACTCCTGAGGAGCAGGGCCCAAGCCCTTGAGTTGCAGAGTCCTAAGCAGGTATTCCAAGTCTGAAGAGAAACCCAGCCCAAAGTCAAAGCCCTCTAGGGCCCAAAGGAAAGCTAGTGAGCATGTAGCAGGGGACAGCAGACATACTTGCACTAGTGACAATTACGTGTACACCAATATACTGCACCACACCAATCCTTAAAGAGTTTCTATTAAAAAAAAAAAAAAGTGAAGCCTGGAAGGTCAATCATTTCACAAGTGCAGTTTTGTTTGTCCCGTAGCTTTTTAAATATTTCACAGCCCTCAAAGGAGTATTGGGATGTTAGCTTATACTTTAATTAAGTTAATTCCATAACTAACAGGGAAGGATGTTTGTGTCCTAGAATAAATATTCTCATTTCTAAACTTTCATTTCAGATAGGTAAGACAACAGACAATGCATGCCTAGGTGACTAAGTTCGTTCTGTGGGCAGCACACCTAATTCAACTCAGCAACAAAAAGCACGAGAAAGTTAACACGCGTGTAGCTATATCTGCATTTCTGCAGATATAATATATCAACCCTTCATTAGGACTCAAAGATATTGACTCCTAAGTTAATTTCCAAGTCTGGCAGACACAGACAAGATGCTACCTTCAATCTTCCATGCTTTCTAAGCAGAACAAATACACAGAGCAAACAAACAAAAAACGCCAATGTTTTTCCACTGAGGAGCCATATCATCCATTTTTACGGCAGAAATAAGTTTTATCTTGCATTACGTGTTTTGAAGTACCTTAAATGAAAACTGCAAACAAAGCATGGTGCTTGTTTTGAAATTTTATGTTTTAAAAGGTTGGTAACAACAGCAAACCTCTTCAGCGCTGACTCTGTCATTCATTATGTGCAGTCACCACAATCATAATTGCAGGGAGCTGTTTTTTAGGACTAGCAACCAAGCATATTTATTGGCGTATCAGAAATAGCTTATTTTTCATAGTTGTAACCAGAAGGGCTCCAAATGGAAGATGAGCATCACCGGGTGGGAGGCTGAGAACACAGAACAGAAACACGAAAACAAGCATTAAATTTATTCTTTTCGTTAACTACCAATACAAAATGTTTACAAGAAAACCTCATCATCTTTCCACATCTTTCTTCACTGTCACCAAATACTGACCTGTATGTGCCCTCTCTCTCTTCCTCCATTCAGCTCCTACACTTCCAGCTTTTTATCAAGCTATCCAAGTGACAGTATCAACAAGTTAAATATAGCAGAAGGGGTATTTTTCCACAAGAAGGACACAGGCAGAACCAAGGACGTACTCATAGTTATATCTCACAGCGGAGTAAGGCTGCTGTTACCAGCCAAGCTCTCCTGAGGACAACGGGCCTTCAAGAGCGTATTCTTGCTTAATGGATGCTAGTATATGCCAAAATGTCTTTAACATCACAATTATTACCAGGATTTGCTAGACAGATGTAAAACCAGGACTGAATATCTCAGTCACCATAGTGGCTTACACCATAGTGTAAGTTCTTCCAGAGCACTAGGTTCAAAACAGTCTGAAAATGAGGATGCCTTTGGTGCACTTATCTCCTTTATGGCAGACAAACCGTACATTTGCTCCCACACATGTATACAGACAGGAAACTAAATATGCAATTACCCAATTTGCAAGTGTGACACATGGGCACACATCTTTAAGGACACACCCTTTCAAGCTCCATCCTGTATTTCCCCAAATTTAATTCAGTTTCTTTCCTCCCACAGACACCCATTCTGCTTGCCAAATAAAATTCTGGAAAAAAACAAGAAATGAGTAGCGTTGGTCATTCTGGCTGTTTGTGAACCAAAATGTTTTTTTACTCAATTAGTGTTTTATGTAGGTTCATTAAAAAAAAAAAAAAGGCAAGTCAAAAGAGATGGCAACAGCAAAAGAAAATAAAAGTCACCCTTTTTTCTGGAAGTCAATTACTCAGAGAAGACAAAAAACCCTGGAAAACAGTATTTAAGAGGAGGAAAACAAATCCAGGGAAGCAGCCCATTCAACAATGATGTTTTACTTCTACTGATTATTTTAAGCCATGTCAGTACTTCTGGAAAGTAGCAGAAATTAGTACATAGTTTCCTAAGTGTTACCAGTGCCAAATAACAAAACGTTAAAAAACAGTATGAAGAAGCTTCTTTTGATCATCTTCCAACATATACAGCAAGACTGAAGGAGGAGGAAAGCTACCTGTAGACTAAAATTACAGTCATATTAACTACTGTACCAGACTATCAGACATTTTATCTTTAAGCTACTCCAGTGACTGCCCAGAAATAGCAGAGATGACAGAAATACCAGTATCAGGCATACAGAAGAACTGCTGAAGTAACATCAAATTGAAAGAAGTGGTTTTCAACAAAGTGGCCACAAGCTGGGGCCCAAATGCCAAGGATTAAAAGAAGGGATGAAAAAAACGTTGGGACTAAAGATAAACCAGTTAATTTTCTCAGGAGAACTATAAATTTTTTTCTAATGTTGTAGTAAAATAGTGCAAGACAATGAGAATTTAAGCTTTCCCCCCTCCCCTAAACAGCAATCATTGCAAAGAGTAATTCTTTTCTTCCCCCAGCCTTGGCTATTCTTGAGAGTTAAGGGACAGACATCAGACCCTTCTGGGTAACCATCCCCTCTGAAGGCACACAGGGCCAAGCCACGGGGGCCCTCAGGCCACGATTACACAAGCATGACTGCAACTAGCGTCCACTCCCACCTCCCTGGGACTATTGGACTCCTGCAGGCAAGGACTAAATTACAGGACTAGCTGCTGAAGTGCCCAGCTCTTACAAAACCTGAACCTCAGTGACACTCATGTGCTGGTTCAAGTAAGTGTAAACAACAGCTGAGGTCATGCGGGAGAGGACAAACAACACCAGGCAAGTTTCTGCCCCTGCCAGGGTGCTGTATCCCTGCCTGGCTCCCCACCACATGCCACAAGCACCTCCAGTGTGCAGAGAGGTCCCATCCCCTTACAGGAAACTCAGCAGCACTGAAATGTTTTAGTTCATTTGTATTTGGGAAGGGCGTGCTAGCCTGCTTCAGCTGAACAAGAAAGATGAAATATTTAAGGTATCCAGTAGCTAATTAACCCTAACCTTACCTACAGCAGACTCATACCAAGTCAAAATGCTGCTAAGAGGAAACTCAATCAAAAAGTCCAAGCGAGTCTAAGCTAGCTCATGAGTCAGCACAGATGTTAATCTCTGCTACTGCAAGGGACAGTTCTCAGTGCAAGAGCTACAGGTTTACACAGGCACACAGACTTGCACCACAGGTTTACGAGTATAGGGCTGCTGCCCATGGTACCAGCTCACATCTTGAAGTGATTCTGCTAATGGCCAGGCTCAAACTCCACCTTCAGCCAGCAAGTGACATGTGGTTTTTCAGATTATTATTATTCAGTTTATGCTACAGTCTTGGGACCAGAACAGTGAAGTTGATGACTGCCTTCTAAACGGAGACTACACTACAGTGCAAAAATAGTCTCTCTTTCAAAAAGAAGGATCCTATGCTCTGGCATATCTTGGCAAGCAATGGCAATACAACACCAGATTCTGGTCTGCAGGGACTACTTCTGGAATACCAAAAAAATAAACCACAAACTTCTTAAATCTCTGACTTCAGGGCCTGCCTTCCAAAGAAGGCTCTGGGCTCCAGGACCTGTGGGTGTACAGGTGCTTTAACCCTCACAAAGACCTCCCATGCTGAAACTCCAAGAAAGGCAGGCATGGTCCTCAGTTCTGCGTTTCCTACCACCTGCATCCTGGATATCATGGGATCTTTACAGATCAACTATCAAACTGACAATCTAAAAAAGCCCAAGCCTCAAATATCAAAATCACCTGTTGGAGCTTGATAATCTTCTCTCAAGCTTTTGTATCTTCACATACACTTACTTAAGTAAATGCATTGAATCTGAACTACATAATTAACTCAGATTCTGTGCAGCTTTTCTTTTTTAATTTTACTGCACATTATTCACCATGCACCCATCAATACAAATGAGGTAATGACTTCATCTGCACAAGAAGTGCATTGTGGTATGCTACCAACAAACCTCCCTGCTATCAAAGTGCTAATAGGCTCAAACAAACATTTTTGTTGCTTACCCACGAAGCAGGGTTTTAGAGCACATCAAGGACTGGTTGCTGCCTCAGGACCAGGTCACCGTGGGCTCCCCAGGGTCATCCCACAGCACCAGCCAAGGAGCAGAGCTGGCCAGGGGACAGCCTGGGCACATGCCTGAGGACAGGCTGGCCACTGGTCCACATGTCAGAAACAACAATATCCAAAGCCAGGCAAGAGCATAACAGACTCCTGCGGAGCAGCTTGGGAAGGGCTAAGGGCCCAGGGCTGAACCGAAACAGAGCTCCTAGGCCACTGGCAGAGGGTGTCCCCAGGTGAGGCTGGTCAAGGCCATTAGGGCCTATTAGTGCCCCCATTAGGGCCCCAGTAAGAACTATTTGTATTAGGCAAAACAAGTCTTATGAATAAGAGAACCATAATCCTGTAGCTTCTTTCAGACGTTAAAGGCAACCTGACACAGCTGCCATTTTCAAAGCTCCTTTTGAGCTTCTGGGAAAAAGACAGTAAGAGCTTTTTTTTCCTTCCTCTTAGTGTTTTCTTATTTCACGGAAAAGGCCAAGCAGGTAATACTAAACTTATATGGACATTTCTGTAGGAGAAGGATACATTCGTAATTAAAAGTGACCCTGGCTGGATGCGTTTCAAATACCTTGGTTTTCACTAGATGGCATAAAGACTGGAGAAACATCCACTCTGCTTACAGTGCTCTTTAGCAGCCTGTCTCTTTCTGAGAATTAATACTTTTATGCCCAGTTTTGGGGCTTTTCCAAGGAGGTTACAGAAGTCTCACCCCAATTTCAGAAGTCTAAGCATACTTATTAGCTCCCTTTCATCAAGATACTAAACTCAGTTACTGGTTCTCCTTTTTTGTCTATCGAGTATATATTTGGCATTATTTTTTTCAGCTACAAAAAGTTTACTAACCTATACTTATCTTTCCAAAGAAACCTTCCTTCAGGCAGCTCAAAATCTGGAAGCTAGGATATGCCAGAGGAAAACAGAAATCATAGCTTCTAAGTATTATGCCACATTAGCCGTAAGGAAAAGAGAATCGTTACAGCTGTTTTGTACAGACCAGCTGGAAAGGCAGCAGCCACAGCACTTACTACCACATGGCTATTTCAGGACTGCAGATGCTTGGCTTTACCAGCCTCAAGACCCAGCTGCAAAAAAGGATCCTCAGGAAAGCATTTTCTTTCTCTTTTCAGTGAGAAACACTGTAACACAGAGACTTAGGAACAACCAGAAAGGTAGCACTGATGTTCTGCAGAAAGATACTGTTTTCCCTGAACTTCAAAGGACTCTGGATTTATACTACTCCAAAAACTGGACAGTACTTTTACAGTCTAGCATTTTAAACAGAAAGTGTGGGTAGATTTTCTGTAAGAAAGTGTTAAAGAGCATTGACCCAGCCTAAAGATAGTGCACTTAAAAGGCCAGGTGACATGATGGCTGGGGCTATAAAAAGCTGTAGCCATGTGGTAGAAGGGTAAAGGAAAAACACTTAGAAGCTTCATTTTTCCTTTCCTGACTGCTACAGAGGATGGGAAGGGCATTAAAGAAGTGTCCTCTGGGTTATAAAAGACTACTGCGTTACTTTGTTATGCAGAAAACAAAGGTATAAAGATACTGTGAGAGAACTTCACACCAACTACCATACTAAAAATGAGGATTTTGGGGTGGGTTAGGATGACTCCAATGCTCTAAATGGAGTGAGAAAATGAAGGAAACAATAATAGAAAAAAGGTAGCAACAAGAGAATAACTAAGCTGCCTCTGGCAGCTTGACTAGAAAGCAATCCCCACCATATACCTCTTTCCTTGAAGAATGGTGCCACCACCCTACCAGGATTAGCTCCGTGATTCTTTAAACTTCTCTTTGCTCTATAATACCTTTTACTGAGACCAATGAAAAATGAGCCCTTCAGAGCTTCAGCGGTGTTTGTGACAGCTCATTAGCACAAAAATGCCATCTCTACACCAGTTATTTCATTCACTTGATCACATGAGGGCACAACAATGTTGCTCATTGGATTTGAAAATGACAAACCAACAAGCAATCTAACTTAAAGTGGCTCATTACTCTGTTTTACCTGTTCTGGGATTTAAATAGTTTTGCATAATAATGCATAATAATGCAAAACTTGATTTTGTTAACTATAAAACCTTTTTCAAGCTCAGAGCTCTTCAAAAATAACTTTTTAAATATATGTATATCACAGGTTTTCTCTACTTGCTCAAAATTGCAATAAAGAATGAATTAAGCAATTTTTAAAGGGAAAGGAGTAAAGTATTAGTCACATATTTATGGCGCTTAGCTGTGAGACCCGGATTTATTTAAATGGCAATTTAATTTAATTTTAACTCATATGTCCCACATGCTACGTAAGTACTCTGTCTCCACTCTGTGACAGGATAGGATGTCTAATAGTTTATTTCTATTGAGGATGGAAAATCTTCACAGAGTGTATTATTTGTGAAATATCTGCTTTACAGGTTTCTCTGGAAACAAAAATAATCTGACAAATTCCTTGACCATCTGATGAATATTGAAACACATTTTATGTGTACTGGTTTTATCACAATGCCAAGCTAAAAGGATTAGTCTGCCCTGTGTTGTTGAGCCTGTAGGCTGTAGACTACACCTGCTGCTGCAGTCTCTGAGCAAGAGTGCTTATAGCAGTGAGCTGAGCTTTGAAGATAAATACTCACTATTCAGGCAACAGATAGGCTGACATTTAACAGCACAGCTACTGCTGAATATACCTAAGCTGCTGGATATGGACATCCCTGTACAGCAGATTGCATAAATTTAACTTAGAACCTCACCAAGAGCTTTCATTTCTCGGTAAGCCTGGCTCTGCCTGCAAGACAAACATTCAAATGCATTCAAATATTCAAAGGTATTTTCTTGGCACATGAGAAAATGTGAAGTTTCAGAAGGACTTCTTGACACTGTGACTGTGTAGTTCTATGGGATTCTGGTAAGGAACTTGCATGTATGTATGTATGTATATGTATACATACACTCATACAACAGAGGGGGTGGAGGGAAAGCAGAAACAGGCTATCTAACTGAAGTTAACTCTAAGAGCAGACCTGCATTCCTTGCTTACTGCAAAGCAGTGGGTATTGCTTGGATTCCTGAAAGACCAAAATAGTGATCTGTACATCTGCTGTACTGATTTGCTTTGGAGGCTGCATTCTAAATAAAAAGGGAACTGGCAGGGACAGAGAAGAGCACATAATACCACTTGTAACTTCTCCAGCGGAAAGCCTACTCAAAATACCTTGTACATCTGCTAACTCCATAGCAGAGGAGCCAAATCTTTGGTTAAGTTTACTGGTGATTGCTCGTGCCTGAGGTCTCTAATATGCATGTCACCTGCTTTAGGAAAGACCACCTAACAAGATCAAGTTGAAGTGCAGAGGCCTCTCAGAAAACAGCAGTCACACTGGCTAAATCTGGACCTGTCCCAGTGCCTGCCACTGAGAGTGGCCAAAACGCAAACACCTAGGGAAAAGCATACCGCCACACTTGCACTCTCCAGGGATTCTCAGCTCGGATGCACTTCCTGAGCAACACCTAGCTAATACGTAGTAATAGAGGATAGAATTCCTTTCCACAAAACTGTCCAGTCTCCCCCTAAACCTGTGTAAAACATCCAGGAGCAGTAACATCCTCTGGCAGGAATTTCTACTGCTTAACAAGCAGTTTTGAACCTGAGTGCTGCCAATTTCATCCATTGTCCCCTATTTCTGCATCAGAAGGGTCACTAAGGGATCAAATCTCACTCACTTTGTCTGTGACTCTTGAATTACCACATGTGAGGTCTACTTCTCTTAAGCTGTCTCCCTTCCAGCCTGAGGAGTTTAAGTCTATTAGATGATTTCTTATACAGAAGTCATTACATACCTGTGACCTTTTTTCCTTCAGTTTTGTTATCTGCTTTGGAGGTAATCTTGGGGGAGGACTAAGTGGAAAAGAGGAGTACAAGGAGAGAAGCAATACAACAACAGTACACAGTATGCCAGGCACGCTGTGCATTTATGCAGTGATCCAGTGCTCTCCTCTCTGGACTCTGAGCATTCTTGTGCATTGAGCCAACAGTATAACAGGTGACTATTACAATGTCTATAATGCTGTCCTTCAGAAATATGGGAAAACAAACAGTGCTGTGTGTGCAAGATGGGAGTTGTTCCTTCTGTCTGCTCCTTGAGCACCACTTCATACCTCTCGACATGGAATTTCAACAGCCGGTCAGTACCATGAGATTCTTTTGCAACTCTTTACAGCCTGCTTTGATTATTATGCCCTGAATATTACAGCATCAGCATAAAACAGTTCAAAGGGTAGCTTTTCTATAATACTGGCACTGGTCAATAGTCTGGGTGTCAAACTACTTACTGTCAAGCATGCTTCACCCTAGACATACACAAGAAGCCTAATTAAACAGTTCTAGTCTCCTGACCACTGTATTTAGGTTTTTAAGTACACTAAAGGATAAGAAATGTCATGCCCACTTCTCTTCTTGCTGGAGGTTGAGTGCTCCGACATAAATACAGCAAAAAAGAGGCTCAAGGCTTTCATTCCCCTTTCTTTCAGTAAAAAAGTAGACAGCACTTTAGATGCTGAATAGTTTTTTTCCAATCAAAATACCCCCTTTTGTATATATCATGGAGTAGAACCACAAAACCAGTGATAGTTAACAGGTTAACTTTTCCAAGTTGAGCTTGCAGGCTTGCTGGTTTATAGTTATCAGAACACTGAACAGTTCATAAGTCCTGGTCCTGTCTGTCTTCAAAATCCATAGAGCCAAGAAAACAGAATTGTTAAACATGGATTTTCAACCAGTAATAAAAGAAGATGATTAGTTTGAGATCCTTATGAACATACGTGCCCCCTGCAAATGCAAAGCTAACATCCAATACAGCGGAGTCCTGCTGGGACAGAACCAGCCCTTGGAAAGCACTTCATGCTATGAAAACTCAAGAATTTTGTCTTTCCATTACAGGGAGAAATTACATATGGTAGACATTCACTGCGAGGTAATAAACTGATACATGGTATCTAATCCTCACACAGAAAACATCCAGTTCTTGTACCTCAGTCTGACATCGTCAGCCTTCACTGTTACATAGTAAGCCTTAAACCTGCAGACGGTTTTTTGACCACTAGGTAGTGCTACCCCAATGACAAAATTTTTAATTTTCACACAGTGATTGCTTTGAAAAGGTTTTCTTAAGCATCTTAATGGCAGTAGTCTCATGGACACTTCTTCAGATGTAAGACAGATGCATATTAACACCTCTAGATACACCAGAGGGAATGACCGCTCCGCTACCAAATCTGTTGCAGTTAAATAATAACAAATGTTACAACACTGATGTTGTCTTCCCATGTATTTTCTGAAAAGCACAGTGTCATATAGTATCAAAGGCATCTTCATACTCTGACTCTACTTTTGACTCCAGAAAACGTGCGATTGATGTTGAGCCTAATATTAATGCTCTAGCATGGTCCACATTAAAAGGTGTTTGTAAAAATGGTGTATAATCAGATGGGAAAGTCAACAATCACATTGTCATTGCATCACTTATTAGCCAGTATTTTGCAGTTTTTACTCCCATGTTTTTTCCAGCTTACTGTTAGGTGTTACCTTATTCCTCTACACCACTGCAAAAACAAGGGTTCAGCTGAGTTTCATGGAGAATATCTTGCTGAACAAACAAAACGCAGACACAGAATTACCTGGTTGGAAGAGACCTTTAAGACCATCAAGTCCAACCATTCACCCTGCACTTCCAGTGTCCCCAAACTGTGTCCCTCAGCACCACATCTACATGTCTTTTATACACTTCCAGGGATGGAGACTCCACCACCACTGTGGGCAGCCCATTCCAATGCTTTACAACACTTTCTTTAAGAAATTTTTCCTAATATCTAACCTAGATCTGCTCTGGCACAACTTAAGGACATTTGCCCTAGTCCTGTCACTTGTCACATGGGAGAAGAGACCAACCTCCACCTCATTACAACCTCCTTGCAGGTAACTGTAGAGAGCAAGGTCTCCCCTCAGCCTCCTTTTCTCCAGGCTGAACAACCCCAGTTCCCTCAGGTGTTCCTTGTATGACTTCTTCTCCAGACCCTTCACCGGCTTTGTTGCCCTTCTCTGGACACACACCAGCACCTCAATGTCCTTCTTATAGTCAGGGGCCCAAAACTGGACACTGTGTTCAAGGTGTGGCCTCACCAGTGCCCAGTACAGGAGCACAATCACTTCCTTACTCCAGCTGGCCAAACTAGTGCTGATACAAGCCAGGATGCTGTTGGCCTTCTTGGCCACCTGGGCACACTGCTGGCTCCTATTCAGTTGGCTGTCAACCCCCAGGTCCTTTTCTGCTGGGCAGCTTTCCAGCCACTGTCCCCAAGCCTGTAACATTGCAGGCGGTTGTTACGATCCAAGTGCAGCAACCAGCACTTGGTCTTGTTGAACTTAATACTCTTGGCCTTTGGGTGCACTCGATCCCCTCATCCAGATCATTGATAAAGATGTTTAAGAGAACTGGCCCCAATACGGGTGGAACACCACTAGTGACCAGCCTCCAACTGGATTAAACTCCATTCACCACCACTCTCCGGGCCCGGCCATCCAGGCAGTTTTTTATTCAGCAAAGAGTACACTCATCCAAGCCATA
>NW_010400463.1:0-336 GCF_000710305.1 Buceros rhinoceros silvestris | reverse complement strand
CTGCTCTGAGAAGCAGTTTCAAAGGCATTACTGAAGTCCAGGTACTCAACAACCACAGCTCTTCCCTCATCCACTAAAGGGGTCACCTTGTCACCGAAGGAGCTCAAGTTGGTCAAACAGGACCTGCCTTTCATAAAGCCATGCTGACTGGGCCTGATTACCTGGCTGTCCTGCACATGCCACATGATATATGTTCCTTGTATGCAGGAAATGGGAGAAAATGGTGTTACCTACCTGAATCGAGACAACTGCAGCCATAGGTGACTTATGTGACTTTATTGCTATGTGCCACACACTACAGATGGCTGTAAAAAAAGGACTGTTTAATAAATTAAC
>NW_010400462.1:91117-95614 GCF_000710305.1 Buceros rhinoceros silvestris | reverse complement strand
TGCCCTGTATCACAACAAGTTGCCACATATGCCAACCAAGACTTGCCTTTAACAAGTCCTGAAGTAGTTCTGTATTTTCTCAGGGAAAATTGTCAAATTCAGGGTTGTCCTCTATTTTCAACTTTATAGCTCACATAGACATTTTTATGGCATGGACTAATCAGGGTTGGTTTGGTTTTTTTTTTTTTTACATTGACAAAGATTTACTGAGGAAATTCAATAAACACAGAAGTATTGCAATAAAAAGAAATGGCCTTAAGCGGTGATATCTTTGTGCTTGTTACTCTGCTCTTGACCTTCTGACTTTCACAGCCACAATACCTCTTCATCAAGGAAAGGTAAGAACGGACAAAGCCCAATAAACACAGAATCTCTGATGGTCATCCATTACCATCTGCTTATGGTTACAGGATGAACATGACGAAAATACATTTTAAAATGAACTTTTCATAGAACTTTTAACCCTTTAAAAATTAAGCTGTATTTGTTCTCACCTTATCATGATTCTTTTTCATCACGTCTATTATTTTTGACCCCTTTTTAATGTTTTCTCTCTCTCGCTAAATAGCTGCAGAAAGACGTACTGCTATCTCTCAAATTAATCAAGGACTTTTAGTAGTTTAAGGAAGACAACATCTCTGGCATCTTCCTTGCTTTATGCTGTCAAAATGTTCCCATGGATTCTCCATCCAGTTTTAAGGAACTTGCACAATCTGTCAGAATTATTTTATGTAATTTGTCATTTCTTCTGGTTTCCATCCACTTCTCCCGGTGCCAGTGCTTTAACTTCCTGTGTACTTTACTGGTCTCTTCATGAGAAATTATATATATGCACATTTGTCCTGCATTCAATTTAGATATGTCCCTCTCATGTGACCCAGGCAAAGGCTTGTGTTAGGACTACATCTGGGAAGAAGTGTCTTGACTATGTGTGTCTTCTCATCTAACTGTTGCGATTAGCTGTATTCCAGCCAGGGAGTATCGGACAGGCGCACATCGATTGCTGAGAGGGAGATCAAGAAAATTGAAACCTGGATTTTCCAGAGGCCAGCATGCAGTGCCATATTGGGTAACAAACATTACAATGCGAGCATATGCTAGAAGTGGGCTTTTCACTAAGTGTACTTAACAGAGGATATGCCAAGTCTGAAGATGTTTTCATTTCTTAGAATTTTTCCTCTGTGTTAAACTCAATTCACTTTCCCATTCTTGTACATGAAAGATGGGTTTAATATTTCAGTTTACTTAGGCACTGTAATGATGTCCTGTTTAATTAGTTCAGCCTCCCACAGAGTCATGATTGCACACACAGTGTTTTAAACTGTTACTAATATTCTATGATACATTTAGTCCTGCAATTTTTTTTGTAGAAGTCCTGGTACAAGCACTTGCATTGACTGAAATGGTTTTGGAAATGAGTGATTTAACCAGAAGCTTTAATTACTGCACTTTGTCCCTTTAGGAACCATGAAAGTCCTTGGTAAAAAAAGGGCAAAAACTCCATCCAGTCCAATCATGCATTTTCTTATAAATATTTCAGGTTGGCTTATTACTTCCATGACACCCATTCCTTGGAGTCAAGATAAGGAACTGCCCCTTATTGATAAACTCTTTATATTCTTTACCTGAAGAATATAAAATGTTGGTTTCAGGCAGATGGTAACTGGTGGAAAAGTGGGCAAATAGAACATTGGGTTCCTCATAGGATGAGGAATATGACAGGGAATTCTGCACAACAACAAAGTTATTGTTTTTGCCTTTTGCTTAGCTAATGCTGGAAGGCAGTGCTCGGGGATGTCAGGGCACTCATAAGGTGTAAGCTGGTCTGCTTAAGAGAATAAGGAGGCAATTTTCAGAGACAATGGGATAGCTCATATGACTGAAATGCTATGGAATGCTGGCATGGATAGCTATGTAGTTTTTAGGAAAGATAGGCTAGTAAGACGAAGTGGTGGAGTTCCTCTTTATATAAGAGAGGAACAGGGATGTCTTGAACTCTGACCAGGAGGATGTGATGAATGACTCAAGAGCTTATGGGTAAGAATTAAGGGGTAGCCCAATATGGCTAACACTGTTGTGGTGTTTACTACAGGTCACCTGATCAGGAAGATATTGATGAAGCCTTCTACGTACAGCTGAAAGTAGCTACACAATTGCAGGCCCTGGTTCTCATGGAGGACTGCTGTGATATTTGCTGGGAAGTCTACACAGCTAGACACACACAGTCCATGAGGTTCCTACAGAGCATCGATGGAAACTTTCTGACACAGATGGAGAGCCAACCTCTCCAATGAGGAGAGTTGTGCCACTAGACCTTGTATAACAAATAAAGAAGATCTGGTTGAGGATGTGAAGGTTGGGGGCAGCCTTGGCTGCAGTGACTATGAGATGGTGGAGGTCAGGATCCTATGTGGAAGAAGCAGGGCAATAAGTTAGACTGCAACCCTGGACTTCAGGAGAACTAACTTTGACTTCTTCAAAGTCATGCTTGGAAGAATCCCACAGGTTAAAGCTCTAGAAGGTAGGGGGTCTGAAGAGAGCTGGTTAATGTTCAAGCACAACTTCATCCGAGGTCAAGATCGGTGCATTCCTATCAGTAAAATCAAGCAAAGGGGCGGGAGACCTGCAAGGATCAGCAAGGAGCTTCTGAAAAAACTCAAGTGGAAGATGGAAGTTTACAGAATGTGGAAGAAGGAACTGACTGCTTGGGAGGAATATAGGAATGTTGTACAGGTTGTGCAGGGATGCAACAAGGAAGGCTTGAGGCCCACTTGGAATGAAATCTGACAAGAGGTGTCAAAGACAAGAAGGGCTTCCTCAAGCATATCAGTAACAAAAGAAAGACTAGAGACAATGTGGGCCCGCTGCTGAATGATGGGGGTGGCCAGGTGTTGGAGGATACAGAGAAGGAGGAGTTACTGAATGCCTTCTTTGCTTCAGTCTTTACTGCTAGGGCTGGCCCTCAGGAATCCCAGTCCCTGCAGGTAAGAGAAAGTCTGGAGAAAGGAAGACTTTCCTTGGTCAAGGAGGATTGGGTTAGAGGTCATTTAGGCAAACTAGACACCCACAAATCCATGGATCCTGATGGGATGCACCCGTGATAGGCACCCTTGAGAATTTAGCGAGCTGGCAGGTGTTATTGCTAAACCGCTTTTCGAAAGTTCATGGAGAATAGGAGAGGTGCCTGTGAACTGGAGAAAAGTCAGTGCCACTCCAGGCTTGAAAAAGGGCAAGAAGGGCCAAGGAAACTACAGGCCAGTCAGCCTCTCCTCTTGGGAAGGTGATGGAACAGATCAATCTGGATGTGGTCTCCTGGCATGTGGAGGAAGAAAAGTTTATTGGGAGAGATCAGCATGGATTCACCAAGGGGAAATCATGTTTGACCAATCTGACAACCTCCTATGAAGGCATGACTGCTTGGGTAGATGAGGGGAGACCAGTGGCTTGTTGTCTGCCTTGACTTCAGCAAGGCTTTTGGCACTGTCTCCCATAACATCCTTACAGGGAAGCTTAGGAAGTGTGGCTTACATGAGCAGAGAGAGAGGTGGATTGAGAACTGGCTGAATGACAGCTCAGAGGGTTGTGATCAGTGGCACAGAGTCTCACTGGAGGCCAGTAGCTAGTGGTGTTCCCCAGGGGCTGGTACTGGGACCAGTCTTCTAGTCTTCAACAAAGATAATGAGGAAACTGGAGCATCTCTCTTATGAGGAAAGGCTGAGAGACCTGGGTCTGCTTAGCCTGGAGAAGAGAGACCTGAGAGGGGATCCTGTCAGTGCTTATAAATATCTAAAAGGGAGGTGTCAAGAGGATGGGACCAGGCTCTTTTCAATGGCACTCAGCAACAGGACAAGGGACAATGGGCACAGACTGGAACACAAGAAGTTCCATCTGAACATGAGGAAAAACTTCTTTACTTTTAGGGTGACACAGCACTGGAACAGGCTGCCCTGAGAGGCTGTGGAGTCTTTGGAGATATTCAAAACCAGCCTGGATGTGATTCTGTCCAACCTGTTCTAGGTGAACCTGCTTTAGCAAGGAAGTTGGATTCAGTGACCTCTAGAGGTCCCTTCCAAGCCCAGACATTCACTGGTTCTGTGATTCTGTAGTTTTCTGAATTTTGGCAGGGTATTTATTTTAACAGGGGTAGCGTAGGGGAGGGCACTCATTTGAAACAAGTCGCTTGTTGTTTCCTTTGCCATATAAAACTCACGTTAGAAACTATTTGTTTTGTATTCAGATGTTAACTTTTATGACCAGAAATCCCATAAAACCAGCTGTCTCTTGTAGTCTAAGCTTGTGCTTAAAAGTGAAAAATGCTTGGCTTCTTTCACCTTGTTTATCCTCTACTTCTGCGTGGGATGGGAACACACTGCAAACTATAAATAATACTTGACTTTCTTAAGCTGTTGAGATTCTCCCTCCAACCATAAGAGCCAAATTAAAAAAAAAAAAAAAAAAAAAAGCAGAACAAGGGGGCACCGCCCCAGTTAAAAGGGA
>NW_010400462.1:89890-91091 GCF_000710305.1 Buceros rhinoceros silvestris | reverse complement strand
CCCCCTGACACTAGAAAGACACATATAAAAAAAAAAAAAAAAAAGAAGCAGTAACAAGGGAGCACTGCCCAGTTGAAAGGGATTATGGAGGACTAGTAACAGGTCACTTGTTCACCTCCAGAAATGTTGATGTTGTCTGGGGTGATCCTGCTTTTTATATTGCACAAACTCCAGAGGCGGGTTACTTCCAGGACTACACACCAATGTCCGTAACCAGTTGTTCACCACTTGAGAAAAACAGTGAACTTCCACACCCCTCACTGCCAGAGATCCTTTTGTAGAGTCTCATTAGGTAAGAGGCTACGAATAAAAAGTGCCCTTTTTTGTTTGTTTCAGTTTCAACAAGAATCCACTGTAATGGTACAGCTTTGAAGATTAAACCGGGCACATGATTTAGTTGCTACGGAAACCTCTCTGGGAAAAAATGAAAAGCAAGGGGAGGGAACGGTGATGAGTGCTAATTTACAGGAGTAGAGAATATTAAGTATCCTCAATCTGTAGCAATTAATACCACCTCCCTGTTTTATTTATTAGCAAAATAGTTGAAAAGAGATATCTCTTAATTCACCCCCTGGAAAAAAACACATCCACAATTGCTATTTTGCAGTCATGGTCCATTAGTCATATTAACTCAGGTAATGCAAGAAGAATTATTATTGTACCGAGCACCATCTGTAACAGACGTGACACAGTGTAGTCACCCTCAGGATGGATGTTAGCATTGTGATCCCTCAGAAGCCGCGTTAACAACGTGCAGTGGTTTCACCGTGGCTGGCTGCCAGGTGCCCACCCGGCTGCCCTTTCACTCTCCCTCCTCAGCAGGACAGGGTTAGAAAACAAGCTCAAAAGCTTGTGGGTAGAGACTAGGACAGGGAGATTCCTCACCAGTTAACACCACAGGCAAAAGAGACTTGACTTGGGGAAGATTAATTTAATTTCTTGCAAATTAAAAATAGAGGATAGTGAGAAACAAAAGCAAATCTAAAAGCAGCTTCTCTCTGTCCCCCCTTCTTCCCAGGTTCAGCTTCACTCCTGTTTCTTCTTCCTCCTCCCCGCTGAGCAGCACAGGGGGATAGGGAAGGAGGATTCTGGTCAGTCCGTAACACTGCTCTGCCTCTCCTTCCTTATCACACTGTTCCACCTCTCCAGTGTGGAGTTTCTCCCATGGGATATAGTCCTTCACAAGCCACTCCCACATGGA
>NW_010400462.1:89254-89814 GCF_000710305.1 Buceros rhinoceros silvestris | reverse complement strand
GTGTGTTGCCTCCATGGGGATATGTTCTTACAAAAGCCACTCCCACATGGATCCTTCCCACAGGCTGCAGTTCTTTAAGAACTACTCCAGCACGGGTCTCTTCAATGGGAGTGCAGTCCCTCGGGAATGAACCACTGCAGCATGAAGGACCCAGGACCCATAGGCTGTGGCTTCTTTCAGGGCACATCATCCTGCTCTGGTGTGGGTTCCACCAGGGACTGCAGTGTTGATATCTGCTCCAGCATGGTTCTCCACGGGCTGCCGGGGAATAGCCCAGGTCATCATAGTCTTCTCCGTGGGCTGGAGGGTAATTTCTGCTCCGGCACCTGGACCACCTCCTCCCTCTCCTTCTTCACTGAACTTGGGGTCTGCAGAGTTGTTTCTCTCACGTATTCTCACTCCTCTCTCACAGCTGCTGTGCAGTGTTTTTCTGCCCTCTCTTAAATATATCGTCACAGAGGTGCCATGGGCTCATCTTTGGCCAGTGGTAGGTTCGGCTTGGAGCTGGCTGGAACTGGCTGTGTCCATAAGCGGGGCAGCTCCTGATGTCTTCTCACAGC